>NC_072472.1:132500-142500 GCF_027596085.1 Anoplopoma fimbria | reverse complement strand
GAGTCATAGAGTCAGAGAGACAGAGAGTCAGAGGTTAGAGAGTCAGAGTGTCTACTACTAGTGACATCATCAGTGACATCACTGTGGTCCTGCAGGACTAAACTCAGGGCAGATTTAACTCATTTTAAAGCCACAAGGCTGTGATTGGCTGAAAACGTCTAGAAGGTCTCCCCCCTCTGCTACCCACAGGAAATACTTTCCTGTTTATTTTCTTCTTCGGTGGTCGCCTCACATTCCTCAAGCACACACAATCAATGAGACCTCCGATTGGCCGAAATCCCCGGGGACACATTCTGATTGGACTGGATTTAGTGTCTTTCTTCTCTCTCCCCCCCCCACACACACACACACACACACACAGAGGCAGGTCTGTTTAAACCATCATAGCTGTAAAACGACTGAAATGATTTAAAAACAATCTGTTTCACAGACGGATTTCAAAATAAAAGACCTTCAGTGAATCTGTTACTTTAGATCATTATAATATGATCATTATAATCTGATCATTATAATATGATCTGATCATTATAATATGATCATTATAATCTGATCATTATAATATGATCATTATAATCTGATCATTATAATATGATCTGATCATTATAATATTCATTCATTCATTCATTCTCCGTAACCTGCTTATCCAGTTAAGGGTCGCAGGGGTGCTGGAGCTGATCTCAGCTGTCAATGGGTGAAGGCAGGGTTCACCTGGACAGGTCGCCAGTCTGTCACAGGGCTGACATATAGAGACAGACAACCATTCACACTCACACCTACGGGCAATTTAGAGTCTTCAATGAACCTTAGTTGCATGTCTTTGGACTGTGGGAGGAAGCCGGAGAACCCGGAGAGAACCCACGCTGACACGGGGAGAACATGCAAACTCCACACAGAAGGTTGTCCAGCCCGGGAATTGAACCCAGGCCCCTCTAGCTGTGAGGCGACAGTGCTAACCACTACACCACCGTGCAGCCCTCATTATAATATGATCATTATAATATGATCATTATAATCTGACTGTTATAATCTGACTATAATTATCAGAGGTAAACAGAGATTTGTAAAAGTTTAATTGAATTCCTTGAGCAACTAAAAAACAACTGACGGTCCGTTTAAACTGGACAACGTTTAGTTTAAAGGTTTTGAAGATTCTAATCTTTATTTAAATGACTTCAGATGAGTATTATTCTAACATACTGTTATACTCTGATCAATATAATCTGACTGTTATAATCTGACCAACATTATCTGATTAATATAATCTGATCATATAATCTGACTAATCTGATATAATAATAATATAACCACTGCTGAACATCCCCAGAGCGTCTTATTGTTCACGTTTAGACTTTTAATTTGAAATCTCTCATGTGACGTTGGTCAGGATCGGCGGACATGAAGGCTCCAACCAGAGGGTGGACAGGAAATCTGAATGTGCTGCACTTCCTGTTAGGTGGGTAACATGTCAGACTTTACAGGTGGACTCATGTGGGTGCCTGTCTGTCTGACTGTCTGTCTGCCTGTCTGTCTGCCTGTCTGTCTGACTGTCTCACTGTATGCCTGTCTCTCTGGCTGCAGCTGTGTTCCTGGTTCTTCATGAAGGGGGGGTCTGTCTGGAGCTGCAGCCTTCAACCTCTGAAGTTCTGCTCAACTCAAACTCCAACTTCACTGTGGTCAGTAAATACCTGTCTATCTATACAGGTACCTGTCTCTCTCCACAGGTGTGTTCAGGGTGGGGTAAGGTACCTGTCTGTCTCTGCAGGTGTGTTCAGGGTGGGGTAAGGTACCTGTCTCTCTCCACAGGTGTGTTCAGGGTGGGGTAAGGTACCTGTCTCTCTCCACAGGTGTGTTCAGGGTGGAGTCAGGTACCTGTCTCTCTCCACAGGTGTTCAGGGTGGGGTAAGGTACCTGTCTCTCTCCACAGGTGTGTTCAGGGTGGAGTCAGGTACCTGTTGAGCATGTGTGGATCTAACATTGGAGACACCATCTCCACTGACGCAGAGACATTCCAATACCCCCCCCCCCCACACACACACACACACACACACACACACACACACACACACACTCTGGTATGTCATCACTAGAGAAGAGTTTTTCGAATACACTTTTCCCAGAGACTCCCCATGGTACCAGACGGTACCTCTACACCTTCAGCAGTAAAGGTGACAAATCTGACAGTCCACAGCCCTGAGAGGAAGATCTGAAGGCAAGATACGGCGTTAGCACCAGGAAGTGAACCTCTCTTATCTAGGAACAAGTCAAGTCATAAATACTGGGTCACAAACAGAAACTAAGTGTCTTACAATTATTCTCTGTAGTTCAGAATAACACTTTTTACGTCTTCAGAGTATTCATGAACCCACTCAAGTTATTCCACGGGTGATTTCAGGGAAGTAGGTCTTTGTCCTGAATCTGTGAGAGGAGAACAGAGCTAAATATGTTTCAGGCCCTTTAAAGACCCGACACACCGTGTGACCACAGTGCCCTCCAGCGACCATCGGTGGTAAGACATACATTTTGTTTAAAGGAACGGAATGTTTTTATGCAACAAGTAGAGAAACAATATTAATGAAATATTAGCGATAGTTACACAATGTTTACACGCTGGTAAGTCACGTGACTGATGCACATTTCTGTCTCCGCATTATCTTTGTTAAATCCTGTGTATTAAGTGTATGTAACTAAAATTAAATTTTTGTATACAAACGAGTTGATAAGTGTGTAAGGTTTATTAATCTAATAGTGGGGGAAAGTATGTGATTTATTTGTTTAAGATGTTAGATTAGTAAATTTACGAAGCAAGAGCACGCCAACATTAAGAGACAAAGAAACCTGGAATTTATCCTGTGTGGATAAAACTGGTGAACTTTTCTTTGTCTCTTGTTTTTCGTTCTTCGTTTCGTGTTGGTTGTGCGTCTTGTTTGGTCTACGGAGCTTCATACACGCTCCGGTTATTTTATTTGAGGATCACAGTTATTGTCAGAGCTCTTTCTTCTTAACTACTTTTGAGCATCTTATAGTTATTCATTTTAAGCAAGCCTTATTTTGTTTTAGTGTACGTCCGTTAACCTCGTGAGATATCAACTTTAATTATTGTCGTTCGGCCAAATGAGATTAGTTTAAGTATATCGCAACGAGTAGCTTCAGTTATCATAATATGTCCGGCCCAAACTCCACGCCGGACCAAGAACCTGCTGCCGTGGATCAAGACCCGGAGAGCACGGTAAAACCGTGAGCCGCTTTCCAGTTCACTTTGCAACAGCAGTGTGTGAAATTCAGAGACCTTTCCAGTCCATATGGTGGACATCCGAGGACAGCTGAGAACCACCGTTCCTTCATCCCTTCAACCGGGAGTCATCGCCTCTCAACGGGAAACAACAGCCGCTGGAGAGCCGTGAATGAGCCACCGTAAAGTCATCTGGACACCGCTGCATAAAGCATGAAACTGACATCTTCTAATGTGATCAAGAGTTGGTGTCGGATAACGCTCTGAATGATTATAATATAGATTTATCGTTAGGATTATAAAGGAAATCACATCTTCCCTTCACTATTTGAAATCATTTGCCTGTTTGAAACTAATTCATTCATCATCGTGTTCTTGTTTAATTATTAATCTTGTTATCCATTCATTTAATCATGTTAAATAAATTACCCATTTATCGTTGTCTGTCATATTCTTTCAAAGTGGGAACTATAGATCATTGAGATCGGTACTTACGCCTGAGATATTGAGACTGAATCATTTGTTGCCAAATTATTGAATTTATTTTTGTTATTTTCATCCGTAAGGAGGTGGTGCCCCAAAGTTTTACGAGTGCAATATTTTATTTCTAAGATAGTTTATATACACTTCACTGTCTCTCTGCAGTAGTGTTCAGGGTGGAGCCTGTCTGACTCTTCACCTGGTTACCTGTCTGTGTCTTTACCTGGTTAGCTGTCTGACTCTTTACCTGGTTACCTGTCTGACTCTTTACCTGGTTACCTGTCTGACTCTTTACCTGGTTAGCTGTCTGACTCTTTACCTGGTTAGCTGTCTGACTCTTTACCTGGTTACTCTTTACCTGGTTACCTGTCTGTGTCTTTACCTGGTTACCTGTCTGACTCTTTACCTGGTTACCTGTCTGTGTCTTTACCTGGTTAGCTGTCTGACTCTTTACCTGGTTAGCTGTCTGTGTCTTTACCTGGTTACCTGTCTGTGTCTTTACCTGGTTACCTGTCTGACTCTTTACCTGGTTACCTGTCTGTGTCTTTACCTGGTTACCTGTCTGACTCTTTACCTGGTTACCTGTCTGACTCTTTACCTGGTTAGCTGTCTGACCTGGTTACTGTCTGACTCTGGTTACCTGTCTGACTCTTTACCTGGTTACCTGTCTGACTCTTTACCTGGTTACCTGTCTGACTCTTTACCTGGTTACCTGTCTGTGTCTTTACCTGGTTACCTGTCTGACTCTTTACCTGGTTACCTGTCTGACTCTTTACCTGGTTACCTGTCTGACTCTTTACCTGGTTACCTGTCTGACTCTTTACCTGGTTACCTGTCTGTGTCTTTACCTGGTTACCTGTCTGACTCTTTACCTGGTTACCTGTCTGACTCTTTACCTGGTTACCTGTCTGACTCTTTACCTGGTTACCTGTCTGACTCTTTACCTGGTTACCTGTCTGTGTCTTTTCTTGTCTGTGTGTCGGTAAATGTAAAGTGTTCTGCTGTACCTGTTGAACGTCCTGTTTCAGATCCACCTGCACGCATAAACACTGAACCGTCTCTACAGGTATGTTCCGGGTGGAGTCAGGTGACGTGGCGGATACCTCACGACTCTCAGGTGGATGGGGTTGTAGTTGAGAATCAGGGGTCCAGCAGCATCCTGCAGCTCTTTAACGCCACCTGGAGGAACTCTGGGAGATACACCTGTGAGGAGGCGTCGTCCTATCAGAGCAGAGATGTGGACATATTCATACCTGGTCAAGGTGATTATAGCTGTGTCCCAATCCAGCGGCTGCATCCTTCGGAGGACTCAGCCTTCACGGTCTACGTAGACCGGGTCCTCTGAATACCGTGAAGGCTCGACCGAGCGCTCTCTGAAATGAGATGGTCTGGTCGACAGATGATTTCCTGTTTGCGACCCCACCCAATTGCCGCTCTCGTCTCCTAGCAACCAGCTGCGGTTGTCATAAAAGAGGTAAAGCTAAGTTAAAAGATTTAAATGGACGAGCTGCTGTAAATAGCACAGCGTCTCTCGGTAGCGTTAGCTGGTTAGCTAATAGCGTCTCTCGGTAGCGTCAGCTGGTTAGCTAATAGCGTCTCTCTGTAGCGTCAGCTGGTTAGCTAATAGCGTCTCTCGGTAGCGTCAGCTGGTTAGCTAATAGCATCTCGTAAGTTAACAGATCATTTTAACATCAGTGTGATCTGATCAGGTCCTTTGTTTTTAGTTTTAACACTTGTGTAGATATTCACCTGAGTTAAAACACAATAATTTCATTTAAATGTGAATTCTCCCGTTGATGGTCCACTAGTCGCCATGTCGATAAATATATATCAACTTCACCGGCACGCAATGAATGTTGGGATATATTGGATATGTTGGATATGTTGGGCCGTGAAGGATCCATCAGTTGTATCCTCAGAATCTGGGAAAAGAAGGCTGCATTAGTGAGTCTTTGAAACGGTCTACAAACAAAGCCTCTGAAGGATGCAGCCTCTGAAGGATGCAGCCTCTGAAGGATGAAGCCTCTGAAGGATGCAGCCTCTGAAGGATGCATCCTCTGAAGGATGAAGCCTCTGAAGGATGCAGCCTCTGAAGGATGCATCCTCTGAAGGATGCAGCCTCTGAAAGATGCAGCCTCTGAAGGATGCAGTCTCTGGATTGGGACACAGCTATTGATTACTCATAACAGAGTGATCGTGTCCCTCCTACCTGAGTGTCTCCTGATCCCCCCCCAGGTCCAGAGGAATGGTTCGTTCCGCTGGGTCCAGGTGTGGTGATGAAGGAGGCAGAGGAAGACACCATCCCCTGCGTGGTTTCCGACCCGCGGCTCAACGTTTCGCTGTACGAACGTCCCGGCAGGATGCCGGTTACCGGGACGACGTACGAGCCGGGCCGCGGCTTCACGGGTCGACTGAACGACACGTCATACGTGTGCTCGGCCGCCCGAGGAGACGAAGAGAGAGAGTCCCAGGTGTACTACGTCTTCAGCATCGTAGGTGAGTTGATAGGATTAAAATAGGATTATTATTATTATTATTAGAGATTATTAGAGATTATTAGAGATTATTAGAGATTATTAGGATTATTAGGATTATTAGAGATTATTAGAGATTATGATTATTAGAGATTATTAGAGATTATTAGAGATTATTAGAGATTATTAAAGATTAATAAAGATTATTAGGAATTATTAGAGATTATTAGGATTATTAGGATTATTAGAGATTATTCGAGATTATTCGAGATTATTCGAGATTATTAGAGATTATTAGACCAATAGAGATTATTATTATTATAGATTTTGTTATTTCAGATTAACTGTCTGTCTCTCTACTGTCTGTGTGTTTCTCTCCCTACATGTCTCTCTCCACCTGTCTGTCTCTCAGTCCCTAAGGTGATGGAGGTGGACCTGACGGTGTCCAGCAGTGTGATGAAGCAGGGTGAGGTTCTCGAGGTAAACTGCACTGTGAAAGACGCTGAGATGGTCTTCTTCTCCTGGGACTTCCCCCGCAGACAGGTGCCTGTCTCTCCCTCCACCTGTCTCTCTGTCTGAACCATGTATTGTCTGTGCTGTGTTCAAAGTCTGTCTGTTGGTTTAGGAAGTCGAGCCTCTGACGGATTTTCTGCCCAATCGGATCCGCTCCTTCATTAACATCTCCATGGCAACAGTGGCAGATTCTGGTAGGTCAGCGGCCGCGAGGAGGATCAAAGGTTTTACTATAATTATTATTATAATCCGTCTCCATGGTAACCACAGCGGCAGACATGTGTGTGTGCGTTTCCTGTAGGTGTGTATGTGTGTGTGGTGCAGGACACAATGCAGGATCGAACAGTGAAGAAAAACATCACAGTGACAGTACTGGGTGAGTACACACACACACACACACACACACACACACACACACACACACACACACACACACACACACACACACACACACACACACACACACACACACACACACACACACACACACACACACACTCACACACACACACACACACACACACACACACACACACACACACACACACACACACACACACACACACACACACACACACACACACACACACACACACACACACACACTAACACACGCGCACACACACACACACACACACACACACACACACACACACACACACACACACACACACACACACACACACACACACACACACACACACACACACACACACACACACACACACACACACACACACACACACTCACACACACACACACACACACACACACACACACACACACACACACACACACACACACACACACACACTCACACACACACACACACACACACTCACACACTCACACACACACTGACCTGTCTCTCTCTCTGCAGATCGAGGTTACGTCTACCTGTGGCCTTCAGGTGAGACCAACGTGTCGTCTCTGCTCCTCCACACGGTGGAGTTCAGGGTGGAGGTCGACGCCCGCCCCCCCACCGTCCTCTGGACCAAAGACAACAACACCGTCGCCACGGAAACCACCTCCGTCACCACCACACAGCTGACGGGAAGCAGGTAGATCAATAATGAAAAGCAGCACGATGTCTTCATGATCAACATCTCCTGATTGATTGATTGATTGATTGATTGATTGATTGATTGATTGATTGATTGGTTGATTGATTGATTGATTGATTGATTGATTGATTGATTGATTGATTGATTGATTGATTGATTGATGGATGCAGGTACGTGAGCACACTGACGCTGGTGGAAGTCCAGATGGATCAGACAGGAAGTTACACAGCAACGGTTTCTAACGAGGACGACGTTGAGGAAGTCTTCTTCCACCTGGAGGTCAAAGGTCAAACAGAGAGAGAGACAGGATGATTGACAGGCAGGGATTGTGTGTGTGTTTACGTGTGTGTGTGTGTGTGTGTGTGTGTGTGTGTGTGTGCAGCGCCCCCCAGGATCACGTCTCTGTCGGAGGCCGGCAGTAAGGCATTTCTGTGCGTCAGCGAGGGAGCTCCGCCCCCATCTGTCACCTGGTACACCTGTCACAGCTCACACAGGTAAACATTAGTTTCATCAGCTGTCTGTTCTATGGGTCCAGTCTCTGTGTTCTACTGGGTCCAGTCTCTGTGTTCTATGGGTCCAGTCTCTGTGTTCTATGGGTCCAGTCTCTGTGTTCTATGGGTCCAGTCTCTGTGTTCTACTGGGTCCAGTCTCTGTGTTCTATGGGTCCAGTCTCTGTGTTCTAGTGGGTCCAGTCTCTATGTTCTATGGGTCCAGTCTCTGTGTTCTACTGGGTCCAGTCTCTGTGTTCTATGGGTCCAGTCTCTGTGTTCTAGTGGGTCCAGTCTCTATGTTCTACTGGGTCCAGTCTCTGTGTTCTATGGGTCCAGTCTCTGTGTTCTATGGGTCCAGTCTCTGTGTTCTATGGGTCCAGTCTCTGTGTTCTAGTGGGTCCAGTCTCTGTGTTCTAGTGGGTCCAGTCCAGTCTCTGTGTTCTACTGGGTCCAGTCTCTGTGTTCTATGGGTCCAGTCTCTGTGTTCTATGGGTCCAGTCTCTGTGTTCTAGTGGGTCCAGTCTCTATGTTCTAGTGGGTCCAGTCTCTATGTTCTACACACACACACACTACAGTCTCTGTGTTCACCAGTCACTGTGTTCACACACACACACACACACACACACACACACACACACACACACACATACACACACACACACACACACACACACACAGGGTAACAGTATATCTGTTGCCATAGTAACCGTGATTGTCCCCTACAGGTGCAGTAATTTGACGGGCGGCTGGAGGAGCCAATCAGCAGCCTCGGAGGGCGTGGCTCTGCAGGAGAACGTCACTAAGGTGGAGGAGAGAGGCGTTACCCAGGTAACCAATGATGTCATCAGTTTGATGTCATCAGAGTGATAAGAGTCTTGACATGAAGATGATTGACAGCTGTGTTGGTCTCACCTGTGCAGGTAGGCAGTGTGTTGACTCTGCAGAGTCTCAGCTCCGTGTCAGCTGTTCGCTGTGAAGCCAAGAACTCTGCAGGACGCCGAGCCAGAGACCTGCGAGTACTGTCCACCTGTAAGTACTGGTACTGTGTACTACTGTGTACTACTGTGGTACTACTGTAGTACTGTAGTACTACAGTAGTACCACAGTAGTACTACTACCGCAGTAGTACTGTAGTACTACAGTCTAATAGCTTCCTCTACTGGGCATTAGTGTAACAGAACTAGAGTTGAATATGTGAACCTGCTAAACAGAATAAACAGAGGTTCCTCTCTCTCTCTCTACCTGTCTCTCTCTCTCTCTACCTCTCTCTCTCTCTACCTGTCTCTCTCTCTCTACCTGTCTCTCTCTCTCTCTACCTGTCTCTCTCTCTCTACCTGTCTCCAGCTCTTCTGTCTCAGGTTGCAGTCTTGGCAGCAGTTCTGGTTCTGGTCGTGGTTGCCGTCGTCTTCCTCATCATCCTCATCTTCCTCTGGAGGAAGGTCAGTATTGAGTGTAGTACTATTGTACTGCTCTTTTAGTGGTACAGTAGTACCACTAGTATTTCTTCCTGTTTGTCAGAAGCCTCGTTATGAAGTCCGTTGGAAGTTGATGGAGTCGGTCAGTCCTGACGGACAGCAGTACACATACCTGGACCCGGCCAACCTGACCTACAACTCCAGCTGGGAAGTACCTCGAGAAAATGTAGTACTAGGTAATACTCTGAGAACACGCAGTACTACCTGATCCCCAGAGACTACGATGTCAAACTAGTCCTGACTAAGTGAACTCTGTATGACAACAGTAAGAGCT
>NC_072472.1:12500-125000 GCF_027596085.1 Anoplopoma fimbria | reverse complement strand
TCTTGGTAAACCAGTGTAAACCAGTACCCGTCATCCCACACCAGTGTAAACCAGTGTACATCATCACAACCAGTCTGAACCAGTATACATCATCACACACCAGTGTAAACCAGTATCCATCATCACACACCAGTGTAAACCAGTATCCATCATCACACACCAGTCTGAACCAGTATACATCATCACAACCAGTGTAAACCAGTATCCATCATCACACACCAGTCTGAACCAGTATCCATCATCCCACACCTGTGTAAACCAGTACACATCATCATAACCAGTGTAAACCAGTATCCATCATCACACACCAGTCTGAACCAGTATACATCATCACAACCAGTGTAAACCAGTATCCATCATCACACACCAGTCTGAACCAGTATCCATCATCCCACACCTGTGTAAACCAGTACACATCATCATAACCAGTGTAAACCAGTATCCATCATCACACACCAGTGTAAACCAGTATCCATCATCACACACCAGTCTGAACCAGTATACATCATCATAACCAGTGTAAACCAGTATCCATCATCACACACCAGTCTGAACCAGTATGATGTGTGTTCCAGGTGTTAGTCCGTACCCTGACCTCCCTCTGAACCAGAACTTCTACTCGTCTCTGCAGAAAGGCTACAGGATGAGTCGCCCTGAACTGGCTCCTCTGGACATGTACGACACAAACTTCATACGTTCATGTTTCTTCATACGTTCATGTTTCCTCATACGTTCATGTTTCTTCACACGTTCATGTTTCTTCACACGTTCATGTTTCTTCATACGTTCATGTTTCCTCATACGTTCATGTTTCATGTTCATGTTTCTTCTTCATGTTTCTTCACGTTCATGTTTCTTCACACGTTCATGTTTCTTCATACGTTCATGTTTCTTCATACGTTCATGTTTCCTCATACGTTCATGTTTCTTCATACGTTTATGTTTTTTCACACGTTCATGTTTCTTCACACGTTCATGTTTCTTCATACGTTCATGTTTCTTCATACGTTCATGTTTCCTCATACGTTCATGTTTCTTCATACGTTTATGTTTTTTCACACGTTCATGTTTCTTCATACGTTCATGTTTCTTCATACGTTCATGTTTCTTCATACGTTCATGTTTCTTCATACGTTCATGTTTCTTCATACGTTCATGTTTCTTCATACGTTCATGTTTCTTCACACGTTCATGTTTCTTCACACGTTCATGTTTCTTCACACGTTCATGTTTCTTCATACGTTCATGTTTCCTCATACGTTCATGTTTCTTCATACGTTCATGTTTCCTCATACGTTCATGTTTCCTCACACGTTCACGTTAGTCCCTGGGTTCTGTCTTCAGGTTTGATCTGATGGAACAGTGCTGGCAGCAGAAACCTGAGTCCAGACCTGGTTTCTCCTCGTTGGTCGTCTCCGTCGGCAACATGTTGACTGACGACTACAAAAAGGTTCAAACGTCTTTAAGATAAAGTTTAGATCTGAGATCTGAGTCAGTGACCTTCTGGTCCGCTGTTTAACACAAAGACTCTTCATCACTCCTCATCACTCTTCATCACTCTTCATCACTCCTCATCACTCTTCCTCACTATTCATCACTCTTCCTCACTATTCACCACTCCTCATCACTCCTCATCACTCTTCATCACTCTTCCTCACTCTTCATCACTCTTCATCACTCTTCCTCAGTCCATCAGCTGTGAACACTAATTACTTTTAGTATTTGTTCACTGAAACGTGTTCAAACTGCAGCTTCACCTCCCGTCATTCTCTTAAACATGTTGATGTTGATGTTGTTGATGTTGTTGATGTTGTTGATGTTGTTGTTGATGTTGATGTTGTTGTTGTTGATGTTGTTGTTGATGTTGATGTTGTTGTCATTGATGTTGTTGTTGATGTTGTTGTTAATGTTGATGTTGTTGTTGTCGTTGATGTTGATGTGATGTTGATGTTGTTGTTGTTGTTGTTGTTGATGTTGATGTTGTTATTGTCGTTGATGTTGATGTTGTTGTTGATGTTGTTGTTGTCGTTGATGTTGTTGTTGATGTTGTTGTTGTTGTTGTTGTTGATGTTGTTTTTAATGTCGTTGTTGATGTTGATGTTGTTGTCGTTGATGTTGATGTTGATGTTGATGTTGTTGATGTTGATGTTGTTGATGTTGATGTTGTTTTTAATGTCGTTGTTGTCGTTGATGTTGATGTTGATGTTGTTGATGTTGTTGTTGTTGATGTTGATGTTGTTGTTGTCATTGATGTTGATGTTGTTGTTGTCGTTGATGTTGTTGTTGATGTTGTTGATGTTGATGTTGATGTTGTTGTTGATGTTGTTGTTGTTGTCGTTGATGTTGATGTTGATGTTGTTGTTGTCGTTGATGTTGATGTTGTCGTTGATGTTGATGTTGTTGTTGATGTTGATGTTGATGTTGATGTTGTTGTTGTCGTTGATGTTGATGTTGTTGTTGATATTGTTGTTGTCATTGATGTTGTTGTTGATGTTGATGTTGTTGTTGTTGTTGTTGATGTTGATATTGATGTTGTTGTTGATGTTGATGTTGATGTTGTTGTCGTTGATGTTGATGTTGATGTTGTTGTTGTCATTGATGTTGATGTTGTTGTTGTCGTTGATGTTGTTGTTGATGTTGTTGTTGTCTTTGATGTTGTCGTTGATTTTGATGTTGATGTTGATGTTGTTGTTGATGTTGTTGTTGTCGTTGATGTTGTTGTTGATGTTGTTGTTGTTGATGTTGTTGTTGATGTTGATGTTGTTGTTGATGTTGTTGTCGTTGATGTTGATGTTGTTGTTGTTGATGTTGATGTTGTTGATGTTGATGTTGATGTTGTTGATGTTGATATTGTTGTTGATGTTGATGTTGTTGATGTTGATGTTGTTGATGTTGATGTTGTTGATGTTGATGTTGATGATGTTGATGTTGTTGATGTTGATGTTGTTGATGTTGATGTTGATGTTGTTGATGTTGATGTTGTTGTTGATGTTGATGTTGTTGATGTTGATGTTGTTGTTGTCGTTGATGTTGATGTTGTTGATTATGTTGTTGTTGTTGATGTTGATGTTGTTGTTGATGTTGATGTTGATGTTGTTGTTGATGTTGTTGTTGTTGTTGATGTTGTTGATGTTGTTCTTGTTGTTGATGTTGATGTTGTTGTTGTCGTTGATGTTGATGTTGTTGATTATGTTGTTGTTGTTGTTGATGTTGATGTTGTTGTTGTCAGCGTTACCTCCAGCTGACCGAGGACTTCCTGAACGGGGAGAGTCCAGCTGTGGTCGGATCCAGACGGAGTCCTTCAACATCTGCTGGACAGAACGACGGACAGACGGACACAAGCGGTGAGAATCACATCTTCATGTTATTGATCCGTTTCTGATCAGAGAAACTAAGCTCCACCCCTCCCCCTCACTGTTTACAGGAAGCCCCGCCCCTCAAGTGAACGTTCAACTGTTTAAGGCTGAGCCAGAGGAGGCAGGATCCTCCCACGGCGCTTACATCATCGCCAACAATGACGTCACCGTGGAAACCAGTGGCAGCGCTGCGCTGGACGCAGTCAGGTACGAACAATCAACAAATATAAGTTTATTTATATTTATATTCATACTTATATTTATATTTATATTCATATTCATATTTATATTTATATTTATATTTATATTCATATTTATATTTATATTCATATTTATATTTATATTTATATTTATATTTATATTCATACTTATATTTATATTTATATTTATATTTATATTCATATTCATATTTATATTTATATTCATATTCATATTCATATTTATATTTATATTTATATTTATATTCATATTTATATTTATATTTATTCTGTATCTGTTGTGCATAATGTTCATATTGTGACTGAATCTCTCAAACAATTATTGATCAATTATTGTTTAAATATTGGTAAATTGTTTTTCAAATGTGCATTTCATGACGACAGCTCTCAGCGGTCAGAGTCACAGGAAGTGACATCATCAGAGGACAGACAGGAAGCCGAGGAACCTCCGGATTCATCCCGCGGCCTTGAGGAAGAGGAGAGCTGCCTGTGAAGAGAGCCGCTGCCTTCAAGACACATGGAGGGTTTAGTCAACCCAATGTAGTCCTCTGCCAGGCAGAACGTAGGGCTTTTGACCAGCTGAATAATAATAATAATAATAATAATAATAAAAATGTACGCATAACAACATGACATCATTGACAGACAGTGCCGAGGTTCTGCTGAGCAAGGCAGGAAACATTGGGTGATTTTCCCCACACCGTGGACTGTAAGGCTGTCAATTGAAAAGGCTTTGAAACTTGTTTATTAATCATTTTTAATAATAAATAATATTTCTGTATTAAGTAAACCGCAGCAGGTCCTGGATCAGATTTATAACTTTATAACTTTCAGCTGCATTGTTTTATTCAATGTGTATTATTCAGAAGTGTCTGTGTATATCTGTGTTTTAATATTTTTTATGTTTATTCAAACTGCTTTTAGATTAATGTTGAGCTTTATGAAATAAATATCAAAATAAAACCCATGTCAGTTTGTTTTGAGTCCTATAAATCAAACTCAGTTTAAAGGTTTTATTGAGTGATTTCATAAAAATCATTTATGTTAATCATGTGACTTCATTAAGTTCTGATGAAGCTGATTTATGAAAATGTAACTTTTAATGAAAGAAACATAAAGAAGCTTTACTTTGAAATGTGACGTTAATAAAATCTCAGTTTTAAAAGCCATTAATGATCAAGTTATTAAATGATAGATCCACTGAGTGTTTATCGATGTACAACTAACATGAATATGTGTATTAGTACATGAATAAACACTCCTTATAAGATCTTGGGTAACTTCTTAAATCTGCTGCTGAAGGTTTTTTTACTTCCTGTCTGAACAAAGAGAAGTTCACAAAGTGCTGAATGCTGAAGAACTTCTTCCTCATTTACTCTGAAAGTTCAACAACAAGTATTCAAAGTTCGTTTCAAGTATTTGATGAGCGTCTAATGTAGCAAAGTACATCTACTCAACCACTACACCTCAGAGTTAAGTATTGTACTTTTGATGTATTACATCTCAGAGGTACTTATTGTACTTTTGATGTATTACATCTCAGGTAAATATGTTACTTTCAACTGTACTACATCTCAGAGGTACTTATTGTACTTTTAACTGTACTATATTTGTCTGACAGCTCAAGTAACTTCAAATAACTATTTTTTTCAAACACGTTCTGTCCAGTGAAAACCACATATCTCAAGATTTGTTGATGTGGTTTGATGGGTGGGGTTTTATGGAGTTTAATGGAGTTTGATGGGTGGAGTTTAATGGAGTTTGATGGGTGGAGTTTAATGGAGTTTGATGGGTGTAGGGGATGGGGTTTGATTGATGGAGGGGATTGGGTTTGATAGATGGATGGGTGGAGGGGATGGGGTTTGATGGATGGAGGGGTGGAGTTTGATGGGTGGAGTCTGATGGGTGGAGTTTGATGGGTGGAGTTTGATGGGTGGAGTCTGATGGTGGACGGTTTTGTTGCTTGGAGGAAGTCGTCTCCTTCAGTTGACTTGAAACCGTCGGAGGAACAACAGAGAGAGAGATGAAGCTCAGTTCTCTGCTGCTGTCGATCGCCCTCAGCTGCTGCTCTGCTGAAGGTCAGAAACTCATCAAACACTCTTTATCACTCTTTATTCACTGTTTATTCACTCTTTATCACTCTTTATCCACGGTTTATTCACTGTTTATTCACTCTTTATTCAGTCTTCATCCACTGTTTATTCACTCTTTATTCACTCTTTATTCAATGTTTATTCACTCTTTATCCACTCTTTATCACTCTATATTCACCCTATATTCACACTTTATTCACTCTTTATCCATTCTTTATCCACTGATTATTCACTCTTTATCATGGTTTATTCACTCTTTATCACGGTTTATTCACTCTTTATCACGGTTTATTCACTCTATCACTCTTAATCACTCTTAATCACTCTTTATCACTCTTTGTACACTGTGTATTCACTGTTTATTCACACTTTATTCACACTTTATTCACTGTTTAATCACACTTATTCACTCTTTATTAACTCTATATTCACTCTTTATCCACTGTTTATTCACTCTTTATCACTCTTTATCCACAGTTTATTCACTGTTTATTCACTCTTTATTCACTCTTTATTCACTCTTTATTCACTCTTTATTCAGTCTTCATCCACAGTTTAATCACTCTTTATCCACTCTTTATCACTCTATATTCACCCTGTATTCACACTTTATTCACTCTTTATCCATTCTTTATCCACTGATTATTCACTCTTTATCCATTCTTTATCCACTGATTATTCACTCTTTATCATGGTTTATTCACTCTTTATCACGGTTTATTCACTCTTTATCACTCTTAATCACTCTTTATCACTCTTTATCACTCTTTGTACACTGTTTATTCACTGTTTATTCACACTTTATTCATTCTTTATTCACTCTTTATTCACTGTTTATTCACTTTTTATTCACTCTATATTCACTGTTTATTCTGTTTAATCACACTTTATTCACTCTTTGTTCACTCTTTGTTCACTCTTTGTTCACTCTTTATTCACTGTTTATTCACTCTTTATTCAATGTTTATTCACTCTTTATCACTCTATATTCACCCTCTTTGTTCACTCTTTGTTCACTCTTTATTCACTCTTTATTGATGCTACATAAACACCTCTTAATGCTTTATTTGGGCTGAATAACCTTCATTAATGTAACGACATCACACAGTAATATGACTCATGGAGTGTTTAAATGTTGTAATATGAATCTTAAACGTCCATTAACAAATTAGTATTGTTAAACAGTAGTATTATACATGCATTTATGTATGTATTATATATGTATATTAGTACTTAGTATTAGTAGTAAACCAAGCAGCATTACTGCTACTAGGTTTACTACTACTACTACTACTAGTCTACTTCTACTAATAATAATACTAGTCCTACTTGTACTACTAGGCCTTCTTCTTCTACTACTACTACTACTGATTATTGAAGGTCTACTACTACTAGTACTATTGCAACTACTTCTTCCCATAAGTGATGGCAGTGGATGTAAACAGGTTTCCATGGCAACCAGTTCCTTTACCACTCCCACAGTCCTCAACAAAGAAGAAGTGAGACAAGGAAGTGGGAGAGAGACCCTCACACACACACACACACACACACACACACACACACACACACACACACACACACACACACACACACACACACACACACACACACACACACACACACACACTAAGAACACACACACACACACACACACACACACTAAGAACACACACACACACAAGAACACACACACACACACACACACAACACACACACACACACACACACAACACACACACACACACACACACACACACACACACACACACACTAAGAACACACACACACACACACACACACAAGAACACACACACACACACACACACACACACACAACACACAACACACACACACACACACACACACACACACACACACACACACACACAAGAACACACACATACACACACAGGCACAGAACACACACACATAAACACACACAGGCACAGAACACACACACACACACACACACACACACACACACACACACACACACACATACACACACACAGTGAACACAAACACACACACACACACACACACACACACACACACACACAGACACACACACACACACACACACACACACACACACACAGACACACACACACACACACACACACACACACACACACACACACACACACACACACACACACACACACACACACACACACACACAGACACACACACACACACACAGACACACACACACACACACACACACACACACATCTTGTGGTCTCTGGTAGAAATGTGTTTCCTCCCCCCCAGTACTTTAAACTGACTAAATATCAACAGAACATGTTCTTTTCAGTCGGTGTGAGAATCTGATTATTGAAATCAATAATCAATCAACGCAGTGTCTGGTTGACCTGATCAATAATCAATCAAGAGCTCTTTGACCTGACAGCTTTAGTGACGTTTTATAAACACATTGATCCATTAATTGATCGTATTGATATCTGTTTATTGATCATATTGATATATTTTTATTGATCGTATTGATATTCGTTGATTGATCGTATTGATATCCGTTGATTGATCGTATTGATATTGTGTACTGTGTGTACTCTACAGGTTTACTGTGTGTACTCTACAGGTTTACTGTGTGTACTCTACAGGTGTACTGTGTGTACTCTACAGGTGAACTGTCTAATTTTATTTATTTAAATATTAAATCTTGGATTATAAAGTGTAGAAACTAAGAGTTAAGATAAAATAAGATAATCCTTTATTAGTTAAAGAACCATCACAGGGTCCATTGAGTAGCTGTTCCTGAGCTTTCAGTCGTATCACATGATTCTTTTTAATTGTTACGATTTAATGTTTGCTCATTTAACGATCATGTCGGATTCAAACGGGTCGGTTCTGGATTTATAAACTGGATTCTAAAGATTAAATGTGTTCACATTGTAAAACATTTTCAGGATTTTAACTTTAAAGGATTTAAACCTCATGTCATCTAAACCTCATGTCACCTAGACCTCATGTCACCTAGACCTCATGTCACCTAGACCTCATGTCACCTAAACCTCATGTCACCTAAACCTCATGTCACCTAAACCTCATGTCACCTAAACCTCATGTCACCTAGACCTCATGACCTCACCTAAACCTCATGTCACCTAAACCTCATGTCACCTAAACCTCATGTCACCTAAACCTCATGTCACCTAAACCTCATGTCACCTAAACCTCATGTCACCTAAACCTCATGTCACCTAAACCTCATGTCACCTAAACCTCATGTCACCTAAACCTCATGTCACCTAGACCTCATGTCACCTAAACCTCATGTCACCCAAACCTCATGTCACCTAAACCTCATGTCACCTAGACCTCATGTCACCTAAACCTCATGTCACCTAAACCTCATGTCACCTAGACCTCATGTCACCTAAACCTCATGTCACCTAAACCTCATGTCACCTAAACCTCATGTCACCTAAACCTCATGTCACCTAAACCTCATGTCACCTAGACCTCATGTCACCTAAACCTCATGTCACCTAAACCTCATGTCACCTCCTCATGTCCCAAACCTCATGTCACCTCATGTCACCTAAACCTCAAACCTCATGTCACCTAAACCTCATGTCACCTAAACCTCATGTCACCTAAACCTCATGTCACCTAGACCTCATGTCACCTAAACCTCATGTCACCCATGTCACCTAAACCTCATGTCACCTAAACCTCATGTCACCTAAACCTCATGTCACCTAGACCTCATGTCACCTAAACCTCATGTCACCTAGACCTCATGTCACCTAGACCTCATGTCACCTAGACCTCATGTCACCTAAACCTCATGTCACCTAGACCTCATGTCAAAAGGGGCGGCTGTGGCACATGAGGTAGAGCTTCATTGCAGCCCACTGCTCCTCCGGGATGGTTAAATGCAGAGAACCGAATTTCCCCATTGTGGGACTAATAAAGGCTTAATTATTATTATTAGACCTCATGTCACCTTGAACACCTTCATGTCACCTGGACCGACTTCAAAACACTTGGAACAGAAGACATGGAGGTGAACCCAACCTATGAGATTTTTTCAGGTGATATTCAGGCGGTATTTATCTATTCACTCAGGCTTTTGTGCCAGGACAAATGTTTCGCTTCTTTTAATTGGCATTAACATTATTTAATGCACCAGTTTGAGCCGGTGAAACATACATAAAATAATAAAAAATGGCTGTTGTGTTTGTCAACCATTGGCTGAGACACCTGTCAATCAAAGCAAACACACCGTTAACCCTCCTTTCAACTCTGAAGTTAAGGGACTTTATTTAGAAAATCGGTGGAGCCTGAATGCTGTAGGAGTCGTGTAAGAACTGAAGTTTTGACTTCAGACGTCTTCACTGCAGGTGATCACCATGACAAACCGCCTGCTGCCATGACGATGGGCGCCGCCCAGTCGCCCGGCCAATTAGACGTCGCCTCGGCCCCCAGGCTGTTGGACCTGGTCCAGGATCAGCAGCCGGACGCAGTTTGGAGGAAGGAGGTCCTTGATCTGCTTACACAGCTGGTCCTGGTCCAGAAAGAGGTTGCCAAGGGCCAGGTCCAGGTGGTGCAACTGCTCAGCACGCTGGGAACTCAGGTGGGTTTACTTTAGTTTAGTTTCTCTTTCTTAAGTGAAGTTCAGTGTAGCTTTAGATAAAGTTTAGTTTATCTCAAGTTTGGTTCTTTTCAGTTATAGTTTCGATAAGGTTTAGTTCATACCAGGTTTAGTTAAGGTTTAATTTAGTTTATCTCAGGTTTAGTTTAGGTTAGGTTAGGTTAGGTTAGGTTTAGTTTCTAACCCTAACCCTAACCCTGGTTTAGGTTACCTTAGATGAGGTCCGGTTTAGTTCACTTTAGTTTTGGTTTGGATCATTTTTACTTGATCTCAAATTGCGATGGGATTTAGTTCATCTCAGATTTAGTTTAGGTTTAGAGAAAGTTTAGTTAAGTTTAAACCAGGTTTAGTTAAGGTTTAGAAAAGGTTTAGTTAAGGTTAAACCAGGTTTAGTTTAGTGTAGTTTATCTCAGTTTAAGATAGAGTGTAATACATCTCAGGTTTAGCTTTTTAGCTCAGGTTTAGATTATTGCAGGTTTAGTTACGATAATTCATTCATTCATTCCTTTTCCGTAACCTGCTTGTCCAGTTAAGGGTCACAGGGGTGCTGGAGCCGATCTCAGCTGTCAATGGTTGAAGGCCGGGTTCACCCTGGACAGGTCGCCAGTCTATCACAGGGCAGTTACGATAATGTTTATTTTAATTTATCACAGGTTCACTTTAGATAAGATTTTGTTGATCTCTGGTTTACTTAAGTATATCTCAGGTTTAGTTTATCTCAGGTTTAGTTTAGAAAAGTTTGGTTTATCTCAGGTTTAGTTTATCACAGGTTTAGTTTAGATAAGTTTATTTAATCTTAGGTTTAGTTTAGACATGGTTTGGTTTAGTTTATCCCATGTCTTGTTTAGTTGAGTTTAGATAAAGCTTAGTTCAGATACATACAGTCTGGATTTCCAGAGTTAATCCATCATAACTGGTCCACTGGTCTAATCCGATCTGACCTAAAGACACCTTCTAATAATCAACCTGAACTGTTCTCACATATTTATTATCTCGACATCTCCAGGTGACATCTAGTCTGATCCAGTTTAACCAATCTAACCAGTGTTTCGACGTTGTGTCCTCAGGGTTCCCAGCAGATCCTGGATCTGCAGAACCTGGCTCGTCACCAGAGTCTGCTGGTTGAAAACCACCAGGCTTTACTTCTGCAGACGTCTCGCATCGCCACCCATCTGCAGGAAATCACCAAGAAACCCGCTGTCCCTGGCCAATGAGATCCTCTGATTCTCCACAGGCAGCCAATGAGAGACCAGTTTGTACTAACAGTGAAATATGTTCTTAACTCGTCTTTCGGGTTGATTAGTTCTTAATCTGCTGGCCAATGATTCTGATGTTTTATAGCAGCTGACCAGTTAACATCGAACCTTGTAATCAATACTAATTATTTCCAGAATGCTGATAGATTTAAAATCATAATCAAACACATGTATAATCATTTTTCTTAGATTAAGAATCAGAGAATCATTTAAATGAACAATAGAAGTGATCAGGTGTTGTGGTTCACCTGTTGGTGACATCACAACATCCCATCAGATGATAGTGTTGTGTCTTCTTTTTTGATCTCAGTAGATGTGTTGCCTGTTCTGTCATTTAAAGAATAAAGTCCTGTTTCCTCATCCACCCAGTGCCCGTGTTTCTGTGTATTATAGTACACTGAGTACTGCGGAGTGACTCAGTACTGCCCTTATTAAACTTGCCTTCATTGATCAGGCTCCTCCTTATGCTGCGTTCACACCAAGTGCGAAGCAAATTTTTTGCGCGTTTAGTTTACATGTAAAGTCAATGCATAGAGAGTAGACGCGAATTCGAGCTGGGCGGTGCAAATGAGGCGAAATTGCGAAAAGAGTTGAAATATAAAAATCGCGTGACGCTGCATTGCGAAAGCCAATCAGCGTTGAGATTCTCCTCCTGTCATGTAAGAAAAGTCCAGCACCAACCGATCCGAGCTCCGTTCAGAAAACAAGCATTTTAAAAGTGACTCCTTGTTGTCTTGCAGAGAGAACTAACAAAACATGAATTCTGACTTTTTACAAATCGCCATCATTATGTTGTTATTTCGGCGTCCCTTTTTGTACATTTATTATAATTAAATCACAGTAAACTTGTTTACATTCGGACCACACAGCTGTAGTAAACCAGCCGACGTGTAGCTTGCTGGATTCAGTGAATACGTCTCCATGAAATCCACCGAGCGCCTCCGGATGATGTTATGAACCCAGACAAGACGGCGTTTAGTTTCCCGGGACATCTGGGACTGCCACAACAAGCACAAAGCAGAAGTAGTAGTTATTTCTTGCATGGTTGACTGCGGAAATAAATGGCTTCGTTGAAGACGGTCTCCAGGGAGATGAGACATTCCTCCTCTCCGGTGCGTCTGGCACGAATGAAGTGAATAAACACAAATGGACCTGCGAGTAAACTGATGCGAGTAAACTGACGCGAGTAAACTGACGCGAGTAAACTGACGCGAGTAACGCGTCGCAAATATTCGCCTCGCTTTTGGTGTGACACGGCATAAGTGTTTGGATGCACAGTGATGCAGGAGAACGTTCTCTGTTGTTTCTATTAGACCTCAGTTCCTCATCTGATACGGGGGACCACTCCATCTTGGCTGAGAAGCTCAAGCAATGGGTTGAAAGCTCTGGATCAGCTCTGGACTTTTTCAGTCACTGTCCACCTCATCAAGTAAATCTCTGTTTTGTGGTGTTCCCCAAGGTTCTGTCCTGGGTCCGATGTGGTGGACGTGCTTATGCTTGGGCAGTAATGTTATGATGAGTCATTTTAAAGTTATTTTCTATCATTATTATGCAGACGATATTCAAGTATACATTAAGTTAAAGTCTCTAAATGTTGAAGAAATGCTTCAGCTCCATAAACTATTGGAAGGCTGATCGTTTTCTGCATCTGAAGTTCTTATTTCTGCTTCTTATTTCTCTAAGAGGCTAAAAAATGGTTGCTATGAAAATACTGATGAGTGAAGCTCTAAAGAGAAACTCTGTTAAACAGATTTACCGTTTGTTTGTTTCAGATCCTCCGGATCCTCCATCAATCCGTCTGAACTCTGACTTCCTGCCAAACCAGAAGGAGGTGGTTCTGACCGCCGGCTCCGCCTTCAACCTCAGCTGTCATGGCAACCGTTCGGTCGGTTTGACCACCACTGCGTTCCGCCTGCTGTACCGGGACCAACTGCTGGACCCGGTGGAGGTAAAGAGGTCAGACCCCAGACACACTGGGACCTACCGCTGTGGGTACATCGACCAGAGCCTGGAACACCTGGACACCTGGATACACCTGTACGTCAAAGGTAAGATTAGCTGAGTCCATGCCCCCCTCCAGAGTCTGTGGGCCGGATCCAAACGTTCTGGTCCTCGTAGACTTGTTCATGACTCCCCTGCTGTAGCATTCATCATCTGTTGAAAACGACCTCGGTATCCCATAATGCCTCTCTCTCAGACCCAGCTGACCCCTCCAGTGTGTTTGTCACACCTCGCCGCGTCCCTTCAGTCGAGGAGGGCCAGGACTTCCTGTTCAGGTGTCTGCTCACCGACCCGTCCGTCACCGACCTCACCCTCCAATCAGCAGACAGCACGGGGGACAAGGGGCGGGGCCTGCCTCAGGGTATGAACGTGACCTTTGACCCCAAGAGAGGAGCCCTGATCCGAGACCTGCAGAGGTCGTTCAAAGGACGCTATGTTTGTTCAGGATGGAAGGACAGAAGGCAGTTCATATCCAGACCTGTCGACCTGCTGGTGGCCCCCAGTAAGACCTGTCTGTCTGATTTCTACCTGTCTCCTTGATGACCTGTCTGTCTTCTACTGTCTGATTTCTACCCGTCTCCCTGATGACCCGTCTGTCTTCTACTGTCTGATTTATACCTGTCTCCCTGATGACCCGTCTGTCACCTCATCTCTGCCTGTCTGTCTGCAGAGCTACGTCATCCTCCCTCCCTCTCTATCAGTCGGGATGAATCGGTCCGTCTGGAAGGAGAGAACTTCGAGGTCACCTGTCTGACCAGTAACCCCTCCCACTTCTACAACCTCACCTGGACACACCCCAACACAAAGGTCAGAGGTCACCTGTTTGACTTCACGCAGGACAGACAGTCTGTTCTGGTACTCATTGGTTCTGTGGTTCCTTCCAGACACTGAACGTCACCTTCAGCCGTCACTATGGCAACGGCCACCTGTACATCAACAGCACTCTGACATTCTCCGCCGTCAGTCGGACTCACAGCGGCACCTACACCTGTACTGCTGTCAACGAAGCCGGAGTCGCCACGGCAACCACTCAGCTCAGAGTGCTGGGTGAGAGCTTCTGCTGATAACAGATCAAGGGAACAAGATAGTAACTATTTGACATAAGAAACTATGTGTGAAGAATATCATTTAGAAAAAGACAAAAAAACATGTTGGAATGATGTAATAACTTGACACAGAAATAATATTCATATATTCAACAGTATTATTCATATATTCAACAGTAAACAGTGATATGTATATATTCAACAGTAATATTCATATATTCAACAGTAAACAGTAATATTCATATATTCAACAGTAATATTCATATATTCAACAGTAATGTTTCCTGTCTCTCCTCTTCATCTTCCTCCTCACCAGATGGCCCCTACCTGAGAATCTACCTGCAGCCGATGCAGCAAGCTAACACTGACACTAACACCATAGAGGTCAATGAGGCCCTGGGTGCTAATGTTAGCAGCATGCTAATGGAGGTGCAAGGAGAGCTAGAAGCTAACATTAGCAGCAGTTCACTGGAATTCAATGGGATATTAGTCGCTAATGTTAGCACCAATCACATGCATGTGAACAGGAACCACAGTGCTAACGTTAGCGGCAGTAGCACAGTGGAGGTGTATGAAGATCGAGATGTGATGTTGACCTTTGTGATCTTAGCATATCCTCCAATCAGGAGCCAGCGCTGGACGACAACAACACATGTCAACAAGGACAACAACAATACGGTGCACCATGAGAGCTATGCCACACACAGCTACAGGTTAGCATGCTAACAAATACTAGCTAGCATTCTAGGATTTCAACTGCAGGTCAGAGACAGACAGACAGACAGACAGAGTCATTGTCTATATGAAGGTATATGAAGGTATATAAAGGTATATAAAGGTACATAAAGGTATATGAAGGTACATAAAGGTATATGAAGGTACATAAAGGTATATGAAGGTATATGAAGGTATATAAAGGTATATGAAGGTATATGAAGGTATATAAAGGTACATAAAGGTATATGAAGGTATATAAAGGTATATGAAGGTATATAAAGGTATATGAAGGTACATAAAGGTATATGAAGGTACATAAAGGTATATGAAGGTATATAAAGGTATATGAAGGTATATGAAGGTATATGAAGGTATATGAAGGTATATAAAGGTATATGAAGGTATATAAAGGTACATTCTTGGCGTTCAGGTCCGAGGCCAGCTTGCTACTGAGGCGGGTCCATCAGGAGGATCGAGGTCGATACTCGTTCCACTTTGAGAACTCGTTCTTCGACGGCTCGCAGAACATCGCCCTCCGGATTTACCGTAAAGAGCCTTTCCTCCTCGTTCTCCTCTTCTTCTTCTTTCTGCTATACCCCTTCCTCTTCCTCAGTGCTGCAGCTTCCTCTTTTACTTCTTCTGATCATCCAATCATCGTTGTTGATTTCATGTTGCTCAGCAGAAACATCACCAGCTGTCTCCTAAGTTATGCTTCCTTATTTTATCACGTGTCACTACTTCCTGTTTTATTTTGTGTTACTAACGTCTCCTCTCATTTCAGAGTCTTCACTTCCTGTCTTTGTGTGTTTTCTCACCACTGTGATTGTAAGCTCCGCCCCTGAGAGATCTCACCTGTGTCTAATCACCTGCACCTCCCAGAGTAAAAAAAACCTGAGTCCTTCTGAGTATCTAAACCAGTTTGTCTTTGTCCTCTGAGTCTCTAAACCAGTTTGTCTTTGTCCTCTGAGTCTCTGAACCAGTTTGTCTTTGTCCTCTGAGTCTCTAAACCAGTTTGTCTTTGTCATCTGTGTCCAGCGTTCCAGTGATATCAGAGTCTTCATGATCCTGGTTCCTCTGAATCCTCCCTGATTTGTTTGCCTGATCTGAAAACTAAAGATGTTTTTTACATCTGGTCCTGTTGTCCTGGTCTTCATGAGTCCTGTGTTGTCTCTGGTACGACGTGTGGTGAACGTATTCTTTCAGGTTCTCCAAGCGCTGTCATCAGTCAGGAGAACAACACTCTGACCTGCTGCAGCTCTGGATATCCATTACCCACAATCCTCTGGTACATCTGCCCCGGGGTCCAGGACACGTATGTACCAACCGGACCGACAGGGTTTATCTCTGTTTATCTCTCTGTTTATCTCTCTGTTTATCTCTCTGTTTATCTCTGTGTTTATCTCTGTTTATCTCTGTTTATCTCTCTGTTTATCTCTCTGTTTATCTCTGTTTATCTCTCTGTTTATCTCTGTTTATCTCTGTTTTATCTCTGTTTATCTCTGTTTATCTCTCTGTTTATCTCTGTTTATCTCTGTGTTTATCTCTCTGTTTATCTCTGTTTATCTCTGTTTATCTCTGTGTTTATCTCTCTGTTTATCTCTGTTTTATCTCTGTTTATCTCTCTGTTTATCTCTCTGTTTATCTCTGTTTATCTCTGTGTTTATCTCTGTTTATCTCTCTGTTTATCTCTGTGTTTATCTCTGTTTATCTCTCTGTTTATCTCTGTTTATCTCTGTGTTTATCTCTCTGTTTATCTCTCTGTTTATCTCTGTTTATCTCTGTGTTTATCTCTCTGTTTATCTCTGTTTATCTCTGTTTATCTCTGTGTTTATCTCTATCTCTGTTTATCTCTGTTTATCTCTCTGTTTATCTCTCTGTTTATCTCTCTGTTTATCTCTCTGTTTATCTCTGTTTATCTCTGTGTTTATCTCTGTGTTTATCTCTGTTTATCTCTGTGTTTATCTCTGTTTATCTCTCTGTTTATCTCTGTTTATCTCTGTTTATCTCTCTGTTTATCTCTCTGTTCATCTCTCTGTTTATCTCTATTTATCTCTGTGTTTATCTCTGTGTTTATCTCTCTGTTTATCTCTGTTTATCTCTGTGTTTATCTCTGTGTTTATCTCTGTTTATCTCTGTTTATCTCTGTTTATCTCTCTGTTTATCTCTCTGTTTATCTCTGTTTATCTCTCTGTTTATCTCTGTTTATCTCTGTGTTTATCTCTGTTTATCTCTCTGTTTATCTCTCTGTTTATCTCTATTTATCTCTCTGTTTATCTCTGTTTATCTCTGTGTTTATCTCTATTTATCTCTGTGTTTATCTCTCTGTTTATCTCTGTTTATCTCTGTGTTTATCTCTATTTATCTCTGTGTTTATCTCTGTTTATCTCTGTGTTTATCTCTGTGTTTATCTCTGTGTTTATCTCTGTGTTTATCTCTGTTTA
Source organism: Anoplopoma fimbria (assembly GCF_027596085.1). Lineage (NCBI taxonomy): Eukaryota > Metazoa > Chordata > Actinopteri > Perciformes > Anoplopomatidae > Anoplopoma > Anoplopoma fimbria. The sequence continues at coordinate 107,251 of NC_072472.1, read as the reverse complement.
TCTCTCTGTGTTTATCTCTGTGTTTATCTCTGTGTTTATCTCTGTGTTTATCTCTGTGTTTATCTCTGTTTATCTCTGTTTATCTCTGTGTTTATCTCTCTGTTTATCTCTATTTATCTCTGTGTTTATCTCTGTGTTTATCTCTCTGTTTATCTCTCTGTTTATCTCTGTGTTTATCTCTGTTTATCTCTCTGTTTATCTCTGTTTATCTCTCTGTTTATCTCTCTGTTTATCTCTGTTTATCTCTGTGTTTATCTCTCTGTTTATCTCTGTTTTATCTCTGTGTTTATCTCTGTGTTTATCTCTGTTTATCTCTGTGTTTATCTCTGTTTATCTCTCTGTTTATCTCTGTTTATCTCTCTGTTTATCTCTCTGTTTATCTCTGTGTTTATCTCTATTTATCTCTCTGTTTATCTCTCTGTTTATCTCTATTTATCTCTCTGTTTATCTCTCTGTTTATCTCTATTTATCTCTGTGTTTATCTCACTGTTTATCTCTGTGTTTATCTCTCTGTTCATCTCTGGGTTTATCTCTGTTTATCTCTGTTTATCTAGAGATTAGAGTTCCATTTCCACAGCGCTTTATTCAGACAGTGAAAAGCACCTACATAGGTGGGTTCATGTCAGACACTTAATCCCCTGCATTCTAGTGAGTATTTATACACCAATTTATGTTGGAAATGTTTAGATTTATGTTCCATCCATAGTAATAATAATGTTTCAAAACCCTCAGATCTGACCTCCTTGGTGGTAATGATCATTTTCATTCATTATTTTCACAGCAGTTACTTTAAATGGGCAAATCAAGATAAAACAAATCTTCATTATGATTTGAATTGAATTGAATTAAATGAAGTAAATGAAGTAAATGAAGTAAATGAAGTTGGGTAGAATGACAGAGAATAAAATACCCAACAACAGAAGGAGATCAAATTAACGAGCAGCAAACGCACCAACATTCACTTTCACCTCATCCGCAGGTGTGGAGACGTCGCCGACTATCGGCTTCCTCCAGCTGACGTGACCTCACAGGACGAGGACGTGAGGAACCACCTGACCCTGCCTCTGTCGCCTGGTGATGATGTCACTGTGGAGTGTGTTGCCTACAACCAGATGGGAGAGTCTCGTGAAGTCTTCAATCACCGTAGGTGTAATAATCTGTGTGTCTTAATATCTTAATGTGTAATCATCTTATGTGTAGTCATGGTAGGTGTAATCATGTAATCATGGTAGGTGTAGTCATGGTAGGTGTAATCATGTAGTCATGGTAGGTGTAATCATGTAGTCATGGTAGGTGTAGTCATGGTAGGTGTAGTCATGGTAGGTGTAATCATGGTAGGTGTGATCATGGTAGGTGTAGTCATGGTAGGTGTGATCATGGTAGGTGTAGTCATGGTAGGTGTAGTCATGGTAGGTATAGTCATGGTAGGTGTGATCATGGTAGGTGTAGTCATGGTAGGTGTGATCATGTAGTCATGGTAGGTGTAATCATGTAGTCATGGTAGGTGTAGTCATGGTAGGTGTAGTCATGGTAGGTGTGATCATGGTAGGTGTAGTCACGGTAGGTGTGATCATGGTAGGTGTAGTCATGGTAGGTGTGATCATGGTAGGTGTAGTCATGGTAGGTGTGATCATGGTAGGTGTAGTCATGGTAGGTGTAGTCATGGTAGGTATAATCATGGTAGGTGTAGTCATGGTAGGTATAATCATGGTAGGTGTAGTCATGGTAGGTGTAGTCATGGTAGGTGTGATCATAGTAGGTGTAGTCATGGTAGGTGTAGTCATGGTAGGTATAATCATGGTAGGTGTAGTCATGGTAGGTGTAATCATGGTAGGTGTAGTCATGGTAGGTGTAGTCATGGTAGGTGTGATCATGGTAGGTGTAATCATGTAGTCATGGTAGGTATAATCATGGTAGGTGTAGTCATGGTAGGTGTAGTCATGGTAGGTGTAGTCATGGTAGGTGTGATCATGGTAGGTGTAGTCATGGTAGGTGTGATCATGGTAGGTGTGATCATGGTAGGTATAATCATGGTAGGTGTAGTCACAGTAGGTGTAGTCATGGTAGGTATAATCATGGTAGGTGTAGTCATGGTAGGTGTAGTCATGGTAGGTGTAGTCATGGTAGGTGTAGGTATCATGGTAGGTGTAGTCATGGTAGGTGTAGTCATGGTAGGTATAATCATGGTAGGTGTAGTCATGGTAGGTGTAGTCATGGTAGGTATAATCATGGTAGGTGTAGTCATGTAGGTGTAGTCATGGTAGGTATAATCATGGTAGGTGTAGTCATGGTAGGTGTAGTCATGGTAGGTGTAATCATGGTGGTAGGTGTAATCATGTAGTCATGGTAGGTGTAGTCATGGTAGGTATAATCATGGTAATCATTAGGTGTAGTCATGGTAGGTGTAGTCATGGTAGGTATAATCATGGTAGGTGTAGTCATGGTAGGTGTGGTCATGGTGTAGGTGTAGTCATGGTAGGTGTAGTCATGGTAGGTGTAATCATGGTAGGTGTAGTCATGGTAGGTGTAGTCATGGTAGGTATAATCATGGTAGGTGTAGTCATGGTAGGTGTAGTCATGGTAGGTATAATCATGGTAGGTGTAGTCATGGTAGGTGTAGTCATGGTAGGTATAATCATGGTAGGTGTAGTCATGGGTAGGTGTAGTCATGGTAGGTATAAATCATGGTAGGTGTAGTCATGGTAGGTGTAGTCATGGTAGGTGTAGTCATGGTAGGTGTAGTCATGGTCATGTAGTCATGGTAGGTGTAGTCATGGTAGGTATAATCATGGTAGGTGTGATCATGGTAGGTGTAGTCATGGTAGGTGTAGTCATGGTAGGTGTAGTCATGGTAGGTGTAGTCATGGTAGGTGTAGATCATGGTAGGTGTAGTCATGGTAGGTGGTAGGTGTAGTCACGGTAGGTGTAGTCATGGTAGGTATAATCATGGTAGGTGTAGTCATGGTAGGTGTAGTCATGGTAGGTGTAGTCATGGTAGGTATAATCATGGTAGGTGGTGTAGTCATGGTAGGTGTAGTCATGGTAGGTGTGATCATGGTAGGTGTAGTCATGGTAGGTGTAGTCATGGTAGGTGTGATCATGGTAGGTGTAGTCATGGTAGGTGTAGTCATGGTAGGTGTGATCATGGTAGGTATAATCATGGTAGGTGTGATCATGGTAGGTGTAGTCATGGTAGGTGTAGTCATGGTAGGTATAATCATGGTAGGTGTAGTCACGGTAGGTGTAGTCATGGTGTAGAAAAACCTTATATGTGGCTGAACTCGTCCTCTTGTTGTTGAATAAATGTGTTCACCAGGAAAAGATCTTTCTTTCTTCACTCCGGCTCTGATTGGAGCACTGAGTTCAGCTCTGCTCCTCCTCCTGCTCTTATTGGTCGTCTTTTACAAGTGGAGACAGGTATGTTTATTTAATATAATAATGATAATGATAATAATACCTTAATGTCACATATCATAGCTAGTAATGCTCGTTCCTTTATTCAAACCAACAAAAAACATAAAGAAAATTCAAACTAAAGAGCACAGAAGACTAAACCTGAGACTAAACCTGAGACTAAACCTGAGACTAAACCTGAATCAGCTGCCACAGATCTTTACTTTTAGTGACTTTATTTCTACCCTTTACCACTAAATCAAAGTTTTCCAGCGTGTCCGTCTGCTTGTTCACGTGTCAATAGTAACAGATAAAGAGAATCAGAACGGCTCCTCTGGTTCTCTGTGACATGTTGAACACTGATATGGAGTCTCATGATATCATAAAGAGTTTGGACAATGCTCTGCCCTGAGATTACATCTGTTATATTAATTTTCACTCAAACACTGATAGCTTGAAGTCCACTTCATAACAAGCTGATAAAATGTTTCTACTCTTCTTCTTCTCTCAGAAACCCAAATATGAGATTCGATGGAAGATCATCGAGAGCACCGATGGAAATAACTACACCTTTATTGACCCCACCCAGCTGCTGTACAACCAAAAGTGGGAGTTTCCTCGAGACAAACTCCGCCTCGGTAAAGACAGCTCTCAACACAAACGCTACCATGTTAATGTTTAACATCTTGATATTATAATTCTTCATAATAATTTGAATAGAAATAAATGACTCAATAGGCAGAAAATGAATCATTAAAAGCTTTGATCAATTTATCGTTAATCGTTCAATCTGACATATATTTCAAAATAAAAGTAAATGAAGTCACTGATAATAATCAGCTGATTTCCACCAAATGAAAGTTGTACAGAAAGAAAAAGAGTCCGACTGCAGTGGATCGAGCTCGTTTAGTCGTCCAGTGGGTTTTTTCTGACCCCTCCTCCATCTGTCAGGTGCTGTTGTTGGTTCGGGAGCGTTCGGGAAGGTCGTCGAGGCAACAGCGTACGGTCTTGGAACCGGCAACGCCACTCGAGTCGCCGTCAAGATGCTCAAACGTCAGTCCACAAGTCTTCATCATCATCATCATTACATGGATGACACATTATTGATCTGATTCACGTTTCATATGTTCATAAACAGCGAGCGCTCACTCAGAGGAACGTGAAGCTCTGATGTCGGAGCTGAAGATCCTCGGCCATCTTGGTTACCATGACAACATTGTCAACCTGTTGGGAGCCTGCACTCGAGGAGGTGATGTGATTATTATCCGCTAATATAAAACTATCCGGGTCACATGGGCATTGACACGACAATAAACAAAGAAATATGGATTAATAAAAAACCAACTACAGATCTGATCAGATGTTTACAGTAACAACCATCATGTGAACATTATTTCTCTGAGATTTGACTTTGGAGCTCTCTTTCCCTCCATTCAGGTCCTATGTTGATGATCACAGAGTACTGTAGCCATGGCGACCTGCTCAACTTCCTGCGGGCTCACGCTCAAGACTTCATGGCGTCTGTTCTCAGTGTGGATGAAGTGGAGGGCGAGGCCGTCTATAAGAACATGGCCACCCAGAACCCCCGACTCAGGAGGTCTGCATCCTTTTCTCCGAACATAACGTTAAGGAAACATTGAGTTAGGATGTGGAAAGCTCATCTTTAAATGTTTAATTTGTCTTCTAATTCATGATTATTCTGTCCGTTTTTATGGGTCATAACTGATTTATGAGAGTACTAGTGATTGAGGAGCGTACTAGTGATTTAGGGGAGTACCAGTGATTTAGGGGAGTACCAGTGATTTAGGGGAGTACTAGTGATTTATTTGCGTACTAGTGATTTAGGAGAGTACCAGTGATTTAGGAGAGTACCAGTGATTTATGAGCGTACTAGTGATTTATGAGCATACTAGTGATTTAGGAGAGTACCAGTGATTTATTTGCGTACTAGTGATTCAGGAGAGTACCAGTGATTTAGGAGAGTACTAGTGATTTAGGAGAGTACTAGTGATTTATTTGCGTACTAGTGATTCAGGAGAGTACTAGTGATTTATGAGCGTACTAGTGATTTAGGAGAGTACCAATGATTAAGGAGAGTACTAGTGATTTATTTGAGTACTAGTGATTTATGAGTGATACAGTGATTTATGAGCGTATTAGTGATTTATGAGCATACTAGTGATTTACTAGTGATTTAGGAGAGTACTAGTGATTTAGGAGAGTACCAGTGATTTAGGAGAGTACCAGTGATTTAGGAGAGTACTAGTGATTTATGAGCGACTAGTGATTTAGGAGCGACCAGTGATTTAGGAGAGTACCAGTGATTTAGGAGAGTACTAGTGATTTAGGAGAGTACTAGTGATTTAGGAGAGTACTAGTGATTTAGGAGCGTACTAGTGATTTAGGAGAGTACTAGTGATTTAGGAGAGTACTAGTGATTTAGGAGCGTACCAGTGATTTAGGAGAGTACTAGTGATTTATTAGCGTAATAGTGATTTAGGAGAGTACCAGTGATTTAGGAGAGTACTAGTGATTTAAGAGCGACCAGTGATTTAGGAGAGTACCAGTGATTTAGGAGAGTACCAGTGATTTAGGAGAGTACCAGTGATTTAGGAGAGTACTAGTGATTTATTAGCGTAATAGTGATTTAGGAGAGTACCAGTGATTTAGGAGAGTACTAGTTATTTATGAGAGTACCAGTGATTTAGGAGAGTACTAGTGATTTAGGAGCGACCAGTGATTTAGGAGAGTACTAGTGATTTAGGAGAGTACCAGTGATTTAGGAGAGTACCAGTGATTTAGGAGAGTACTAGTGATTTAGGAGCATACCAGTGATTTAGGAGAGTACCAGTGATTTAGGAGCGTACTAGTGATTTATGAGAGTACTAGTGATTTAGGAGAGTACTAGTGATTTAGGAGAGTACTAGTGATTTATTAGCGTAATAGTGATTTAGGAGAGTACTAGTGATTTATTAGCGTAATAGTGATTTAGGAGAGTACTAGTGATTTAGGAGCATACCAGTGATTTAGGAGTACTCTTGTTCTCTAATGGATTGTATATTAATACACAGGTTGTATTCATAATGATCTTCGGAGTGTTTGATGAATCCGACCCGGCTCAGTCGTTGCAGTCTACCGAATGAAAAAGTGAAAGTTAAGATCAGGAGTAATAGTAATTCCCAGTGATTTCAATGTCAATGAAGAGACAATACTTTGATTTACAATAACATTAAATATAATAAACTTTTGTTAAGAAATACAATCTAATTTGTCTCAGAAATGAATGTTAATTTCAAAGAAACAAACTGGTGTCGTCAGCAAAGAGTAGATGAAGATGAGGCACTGCAAAGGTCCGACAACAGATCCCTGAGGGACACCACCTCGATCACATATAACTGATCTCTGATCTCTGATGTGTGTGTGTGTGTCTGTGTGTGTCTTGTAGTGACAGTGGGATTTCCTGCTGTTCAGAGTATCAGGAGATGCACCCGGTTCAGAGTCCAGGACAAACACACCTGGGTAACAACTTACACACATCTGAACACACCTAAACTCAACTAAACTCAACTAAACACACCTGAACTCACCTGAACTCAACTAAACTCACCTAAACTCAACTCACCTAAACTCACCTAAACACACCTGAACACACCTAAACTCAACTAAACTCAACTAAACACACATAACCTCAACTAAACTCAACTAAACTCACCTGAACTCAACTAAACTCACCTAAACTCAACTAAACTCACCTGAACTCACCTGAACACACCTGAACTCAACTAAACTCACCTAAACTCACCTGAACTCAACTAAACTCACCTGAACACACCTGAACACACCTGTTGTTGTCTCTGAGGTCAAACTTGTCTTTCTGTCTGACTGTCTGTCTGTCTATCAGGTGTACAGACGAACAGTGTTTCTGTCGGCGACCTCATCAGGTTTTCCTACCAGGTGGCTCAGGGTCTGGACTTCCTGTCCACCAGGAATGTAAGAACACACACACGTTTGTCTTTCTGGACTTGAGAGGACCATCGTCAACAAAAAGGCTTACTAAGCCCTAACCGACAGTGAGGACCGGACAGAGTGTCCTCACTACAACGGTTAAAAACTGTTTAAAAGTTGGTCCTCACAGCAAGACATAAGTAGTACCATTACAATGTCTGTCTGTCCACCACTCTGTCTGTCCACCTGTGTGTTTGACCACCTGTCTGTCTGTCAGTGTATCCACAGAGACGTAGCAGCCAGAAACGTCCTGCTGACGGACCGCCGTGTTGCAAAGATCTGTGACTTCGGTTTGGCGCGAGACATCCGCAACGACGACAGCTACATCGTTCAGGGAAATGTGGGTGTTCACCTGTTACCTGTGATCTGCTTCACCTGTTACCTGTGATCTGCTCACTAACCGTCCGTTAGCGAACTCCTCCCTGTCTCTGTGACAGCAGCTCATAAACAAACACAGAAATCCAGGTAGAATCAACTTCAACTCTGTATTTTATTTTGACATCTTCCTTTGTGTTTTATTTTGACAGGCCCGTCTCCCAGTTAAGTGGATGGCTCCAGAAAGCATCTTTCAGTGTGTTTACACCGTCCAGAGCGACGTCTGGTCCTACGGAGTCCTTCTGTGGGAGACCTTCTCCCTAGGTAACCAGCCCTCAGCCAATCAGTGCACAGCTCTGGTTCAGACCAATATTAAATAGTTATTGTGACCAGCACTTGAAGCTTGGTACTTAATACTTTCCATACTTACTATGTAATTTATACTGCCATACTGAGTGTGTACTTTATATTTTTTACTTAATGGTGTCCGTACTTTGTTTGTACTTTATAGTTTGTAATTTATAGTGTCCATACTTAGTGTGTACTTTATAGATTGTACTTAATAATGTCCATACTTAGTGTGTACTTTATAGATTGTACTTAATAATGTCCATACGTAGTGTGTACTTTATAGTTTGTACTTAATACTGTCCGTACTTAATGTGTACTTTATGGTGTCCATACTTAAAGTACACACTATAAAGAACACACAATGTGAGGACACTACAGAGTCTGAAGCTCTCTGATTGGACGACATAACTGCTGACCTGTTACTGTGTGTCTACCTGTTCAGGTAGGAGTCCGTACCCAAACATTGCCGTGGATACCAACTTCTACAAGATGATCCAAGATGGCCGCCACATGGACAAGCCAGACTTCGCCCCAGCAGAGATGTGAGCAGACCGACATTGAAATGAATCAAGTTATTTTGAATCTAATGACAATGATCTACATTTCATCCAATCAGGTATCAGCTGATGACGCTCTGCTGGAGTTTGGAGCCCACAGACAGACCAACCTTTAAAACGATTGGTCAGCTAATTAACAGGCTCCTCCCCTCCACCAATGACACATCGCCACAACACAGGGACCAGGTGAGACACCTGCCTTCGTAAACTGGGCCTCAGCTTTGTCTGGCAGAGTTCGGGTGGTACCTGAACATCTCGTCTCTCTTCTCCACAGTCGACATACAAGAACATCAACGAGTGCAGAGAAGAAGAAGAAGAAGAGGAGGAGGAGGAGGGGGTCCGAGGAGGAGACGCACTGAAGAGAGGAGAGGATTGTGGACGGGGAGGTGATTAACCATCAGCTGTTGCTAAGAGACGGTTCAGCTGTATGAATGTGCTCTGACTCCTCCTCCTTTTGATCCTCTCAGAGCGCCATGACAACGACAATGATGATGATGACGATGAGGAGAAGGAGCCGATGATGAAGAACATCTACCAGCTGTCCTGATCATCAGTGTGTTTCAGTGTCCGCTGTTGGTTCAAAATGAAACTTTATTCAGAGACAACGTGAATCTAAATGTTCTATACACACTAAAGTGAGAATCCGCCTTCTCCTCCGGTTCTGGACCCGTTTGATCCGGTCTGAACTCTAAAACATGTGGAACCATTTCATTCTGAGGATATTAATGTTTTTTTCTATTTCAGCAACATTTGATAAGTTTCTTATTGTTTGTTTTTTTCAATGTTTAACATTTTTACTAACAGACTTTCTCCTCTGTCATTGATCAAAACTGTAATTGTCTTATTTTGTATTTTTATGTGATGTCTTTAAATACATTCAGACTGAGATGTTTTTTATTATAACACCTGGACGTACCTGCAGGATTCATGACATCACAACAAATATTTACATATGAATAGATTCTTTATTTTAAAGAGGGAGGAGGACAAACTCTTAAGTTTTTTATTTAATAATCAGTATCTAAACATGTAATGTGTGATTTATACCACATCCTGATGTACTTTTAAGTGATTATTAATGTGTTATAACAACGTCAACTCATCCAGGTTACCTGCTGTATAAACAAATATTACATGATAGTATGGTAATAAATCAGTAATAATGTGAAACATGTCTTTATAGGAGAAGTTATAACAAATACTGTTCATTAATAATATTCTAAATGTCCTCATATCTGCTTGTTACAGTATTAAAATCTGTTATAAAGCATTTATTACATGTTTATAAACTAATAAGATATGATCAATATCCAAAAACCAAAGAAAGTATATTTTAATATGGTCATTTTAGCATTTGTAGTCTCCAGTTATTGAATATAATGAAGGACGTGTCACCTGTCAGGTGAGTGCAGGTGGGCGGAGCCACATTAGAGGAGATTACCTGACAGGTTTACTGCTGCTGGACTTCACACTCCGATAAACAAGAAACCCAGCAGGAAGTAGTTCATGAAGGTGAGCTCATTAAAACCACATCATTCATGTTCGATCCAGACGTTCATTCTTTACTGATTGATTGATGGGTGGGGGGCGTGAATATAAAAATTGTTTTTCAGTCTTCAAAGTCTCCCTGAATCATCAAAGGAATAATAGTTTCATTTGAATCAATACTTTATCATAATACTATAATCAATACTTTATTCATATAATTCTAAATTTAATTTCTTTAATGTGTTTTAATATTATAAATAATATTAGTGATATTTATCTCAAAGGTTATTTGTTATTTGATGTTACAGTATTTTAAAAGTTAATAATTTGTCAGCAGTTTTCACCTCTGACTCTGAAACATTATTAATGGTTATCAGCTGCTGTATTGATTAACAGCTGCTGTATTGATAATGAGTCATTAGTCATTTTCAGCTCAATGAAAACTGATCAGTTCACATTCAGAGTCGGAGGATAAACCGTCAGTTTGTGAAGTTAACAGCTGAACTGAGGTCTGCAGCAGGCGACACAGGTGAGTCTGATTCCTTATGTTAACAAGAAGGTAAAGACTGATTGATTGATTGATTGATTGATTGATTGATTGATTAATTGATTGTTCATTTGTTACAGTTGTCAGCATGAAGCGAGTTCTGTCATCTCTGGAGTTCCTCCTCGTCACTGTGTCTTCTCTTCTTCTCACCTGTTGTATCGCACTGATTGCAGTTTCATGGATCAGCCTGAAATCTGAGGGTAAACGTGGTTTTAATAAACTGATCAGGTGTCAGCAGATGTTATTGATTGATTATGTTCCTGGTGTTTGTGTGTTGAGGTGCCGTTGAGCCAGACGTGCTGAGTGGTCGGATATCGATCAAAGGGGGAGCTGTTTTTTCTGAAGAGCTGAAAAACTCCAGCAGTCTGCAGTTTAAGTCTTTGGCCTACGACGTCCAACACCTGGTGAGATTATGGGCTTTTATTTTGAAAATAACAGGTAGATTTAACATCAAGCCACTACTTACATCATCAGCTTTTAATGTGAAAGACAGCAAGGGAAGAGGGTTAGTATTGATCAGTGTATGTATGTGTAATTATGTTATATATTAAGTGCACGTTGAGTAAAACCACTATAAAGTACAGAATAGGTATACACTATATGAAGTACTCACTAAGTATGGACAACATAACGTACACACTAAAAGATACAGACTAAGTATAGACACTGTAAAGTACAAACTAAAAGTACATATTATGTGTAGATACTATGAAGTACATGTTAAGTTTATACATTATATAGTACAAACCAATATAGACACTATGAAGTACACACCAATATAGAAACTATAAAGTACACACCAGTATAGACACTATAAAGTACACACCAGTATAGACACTATAAAGTACACACCAGTATAGACACTATAAAGTACACACCAGTATAGACACTATAAAGTACACACCAGTATAGACACTATAAAGTACACACCAATATAGACACTATAGAGTACACACCAGTATAGACACTATAAAGTACACACCAATATAGACACTATAGAGTACACACCAGTATAGACACTATAAAGTACACACCAATATAGACACTATAGAGTACACACCAATACAGACACTATAAAGTACACACCAGTATAGATAATATAAAGTACACACTAGCATAGACACTATAAATAAACACTAAGTATGGACAATATAAAGTACACACCAATATAGACACTATGAGGTACACACTAGTATATACACTATGAGGTACACACTAGTATATACACTATGAGGTACACACTAGTATATACACTATGAGGTACACACTAGTATATACACTATAAAGTACTCTGTGTTTATTGTCTACCACCCATTTACGTAAGTTACAACAAAACCACGGACCCAATCTGGTCAAAGTCCCCGGTTGCGTCCTCACTCGGTTGTGATCCTCTCAGAAGTCTGTAGAACTAAACAACCAGACATTTAGATTCTGAAAACAATTTTAATTCAATGCTTAAAATTTCCAACTCGTCTGGATGGCTGAGACAAAATGACACTTCTGCTCTGTTTGATGACGTCAACTGTCAGTTGCATCAGGTATAAATTACGTCATAGTCTGTCGTTGGGTATCATGTTTCTTTGCTAAGTTACCTGATCACAGTCTGTCTTCTGATTGGTCAACAGGTGTCAGAGGCCTTCAGTCACAGTGAGCTAAGACTGGACTTCAAGTCGTGTCAGGTTTTATTCTTCAGGTCAGATATCTGATCCTTCACATCATCTCCGATCAATATCAACTAACTGATCAGTTTCATCCCAAGAAGAAAGCTGCTCCTGTCTTCTTTATACTGATCATAGACGTGGTAGTTTATACTGATCATAGACGTGATAATTTATACTGATCATAGACGTGGTAATTTATACTGATCATAGACGTGATAATTTATACTGATCATAGACGTGATAATTTATACTGATCATAGACGTGATAATTTATACTGATCATAATTTATCTGATCATAGACGTGGTAATTTATACTGATCATAGACGTGGTAATTTATACTGATCATAGACGTGGTAGTTTATACTGATCATAGACGTGATAATTTATACTGATCATAGACGTGGTAGTTTATACTGATCATAGACGTGGTAATTTATACTGATCATAAGCTGATCATAGACGTGGTAGTTTATACTGATCATAGACGTGGTAATTTATACTGATCATAAGCAATGTATCGATCAGCTGATTCTTTAATCTTTATTGATGTGTTTTACCTCAGTCGGGGCAGTGTGCTGGTGAACTTTGACCTTTGGTTCAATCAGCTGATTGATGTGAAGGAAGCTGAGCAGCAGCTGTGGGCTGGGATTCAGGAGGTCGGGTCTGGAGTATTGGTGATCGACAGAAACAGCATCCAGATCACAGGTGACAGTGAGGTCATAGGGGTCACTGTGAGGTCAGAGACATTTAATCAGATTTGATCAAATTATAACTCACATTTGTTCATGCAGAGAAACAAGACGAGACAACAGCTGCTCCGACAAGCGTCACACCTACAACAAGTGAGAAATCCCTCTTTAAACTTTCTTTAAACTATTTTATAAACTCTCTTTAAACTCTCTTTAACCTTTAACTGAAGCTTCTTTGTTCTCTAATAAAATTATGTTTAAATTCACTTTAAACTCAGTTTGTACAATATTAAAGCTTCTTTTAAACCCTCTTTAAAGTATTTTTAGACTCTCTTTAAACCTTCTTTGAACTCTATTTACATTATCCTGATAATAACTTGAAACTTTCAACAGCAGCTGCTCCAACAAGCGTCTATCCTACAACAAGTGAGAAAATATCTTTAAACTTTCTTTAAACTTTCTTTGAAAACTATTTTAACCCTCTAAAACCTCTCTATAAACTCTTTAAATATTCTTTAAATTATCTTCAAGCTTAGTTAGAAGCTCTCTTTAAACTCTATTTAAATTATCTTTAGATATCTTTGAACTCTTGAAATTATCTTCAGGCTTTTTTAACTCTCTTCAAACTCTATAAAGTACTTAAACTTTTTTTCAACTCTCTTAAATTTAAAAAAAAAAAAAAAGAATCTTTCTTTAATCTTTCTTTGATTTCTTTTACAATATCTTTAAATCATCTTGAAACTTTCAACAGCAACTGCTCCAACAAGCGTCACACCTACAACAGGTGAGAAAAATATCTTTAAACTCTTTAAAAGTCTCGATTGATTTACTTTAAATGTCTCTTTAAACTTTAAACTCTCCTTACATTATTTTAAAACTCTATTTAAATTCTCTTTAAATTCCCTTTAATGTCTTCTGAAGTTTCTTTATATTATCTTCAAACTCTCCTGTAACTTCACTAATAACCCAGAACACCAGCTTAGTCTGTTCTATCAAAGAAAATAAGATTTCTTTAAGAAGTCACTGTGATGGAAATCTTAGAGCTAGTTCCTTCGAGACAGAAGAAGTTTCGGCAGACCCGGATGTCTTAAGCAGTAACATTTAATGAAGCTCGATGGAGGAGAACAGGGAAACACCACGTGTGAATCACAGCGTACTGCTACCACATTCTGAAGATGGTGTACTTGAGCACAGTATTTAACCTTCCCCAGACCAGCTAAGTTCCGCTATATCCAAATAAGGTTAGTTCTACATCAGCCTGGCATGTGTGAGGATTCTATTGGATATAAGATCTAAACAAGGAAATACATCTACCTTTGCTGTGCTAGCAACAACATAGCCTCTGTACAGTCTCTCTTATCCAGCGTCCAACCAGACGCCAGCCTGTTGAGTCAAACCGAATACACAAGGTTTCTAGCTGACCTTGGCCTACCAGCTGCCATAGCCAGCTCGGCCCTATCAGGCACATAGAGTGAGACATGTGAAGGGAGACAGACAGTTGACCTGACCTACAGACAGTTACCTTTAACCTACATGGGTTTAACATACAATAAGGAAAATTCCTTCACAGTCACTGAATCAAAAACGGATGAATCTTACATATAAGGATCTGTTTGGGAGATTTTTGATTGCTGTTATTTTATCTTTTTTAGATGTAATTATAATGGTCTTCTGTCATCTTTTCATGTGTGAAATTATTTAAATATTTTTTTAAATTTAGCTTGTTTTATTGATGTGATAAAAGCGGTCAGATCACAGCAATCTCTGAAGCTGTCAGGGATCTAAATATTGAATAAAAAGAAATCATAAATATACATTGGTAAATAACATCACATTATGCTGGTTCTACCTAGATAAGTTTGACTCTATTTGCTGTAAAGAAGTCTGTGTTGCTGAAAACGTCTTTACGTCTTTGTGTCTGCAGTGACATGTCCTCCTCATCAGACATCATGTGCCGATCGATCAATGTGTGTTCTGATCAATCAGCTCTGTGACGGACTGGATGACTGTCCTGATGCCTCTGATGAAGATGCAGCTCTCTGTGGTCAGTGATGATCATATCAAATCTGATTTATAATAAAGGATTCCTGTCAGAAACATTTAGAGCAGCTGCAGGATTTGATGATAAATCATCCACGAATGAATCAAAAGGTTTCTCTGTAAACAGGAAGTAGAGGGTCGGTCTCAACAGACGAAACAAACTCATGAAGAAGATGAACTCAGAGATCATAATCACTGTTTGTAGTCGTGGTGGAGAGGAACACACCATTATCATTATAGATAATAATCTATCTATCTATCTATCTATCTATCTATCTATCTATCTATCTATCTATCTATCTATCTATCTATCTATCTATCTATCTATCTATCTATCTATCTATCTATCTATCTATCTATCTATCCATCCATCCATCCATCCATCCATCCATCCATCCATCCATCCATCCATCCATCCATCCATCCATCCATCCATCCATCCATCCATCCATCCATCCATCCATCCATCTATCTATCTATCTATCTATCTATCTATCTATCTATCTATCTATCTATCTATCTATCTATCTATCTATCTGGGGCGGCTGTGGCACATGAGGTAGAGCGCTTGTCCCGTAACCACAAGGTTGGTGGTTCGAACCCCTCTACCGGCAACATGCCGAGGTGTCCTTGAGCAAGACACCTAACCCCAAGTTGCTCCCCGGGCGCTTCATTGCAGCCCACTGCTCCTCCGGGATGGTTAAATGCAGAGAAATAATTTCCCCATTGTGGGACTAATAAAGGATTGATTATTATTATCTATCTGTCTATCAGTGACGGTGTGTGATGGTCAGTTCTCTCTGAATGATCTCAGCGGTTCCTTCAGTTCATCAGTCGTCTCAGAAACCTACAACAGCAGCATCTTCTGTCGCTGGATCATCAGGTAGAACATCACACACAGACTATTATCAGACTGAATCAGCATTTTGTTGACGTAAAAGTTTCTCCCTCAAATCAAACGTTGTTTTCAGAGTACATCGAGGACTTTCTGTTCAGATCAACTTCCATCAGTTTGAAACCGAAGAAAATATCGACATTGTGAAACTTTATGAAAACCTCGGAGCACACAAACGTCTGACAGGTAAACACACACACACACACACACACACACACACACACACACACACACACACACACACACACACACACACACACACACACACACACACACACACACACACAGAGCGTAGTCCTCTGTGTGTGTGTTCAGTGTTGTTTCTCAGCTGTGGATCCACTCTGTTCCCCCACCCCCAGCTGAGCTCTCTGGCTCAACCCCTCCTGGTACCATATGGCTGCTGACCGACCAATCAACTGTGGAGTTTATCTCCGATGACGTCAACAATCTGTCGGGGTTCAAAGCCACCTACAGCGCCGCCAACCTCTCCCTCCTCTCCAGTAACTCTCTATTGTTATAACACTTCATATATCTAAAACCGTAAAGTGTGCTACTGTACCAGACCTGTGAGTGTGTGTGTGTGTGTGTGTGTGTGTGTGTGTGTGTGTGTGTGTGTGTGTGTGTGTGTGTGTGTGTGTGTGTGTGTGTGTGTTCAGACCAGGAGAAGCTGACATGTACCTTTGAGCAAGGCATGTGTTTCTGGAGGCAGCAGCAGGACGACGATGATGGAGACTGGATTCGAACCAGCGGTGCCACGTTCCCTCCACTAACCGGCCCGAGTTTCGACCACACGTTGGGTAACAGCTCGGGTGAGTCCTTCAAGGCGGTATTCATAATGATGTCATCAAAACAATTTATATATATATACATATATATATGTGTGTGTATATAGAGAATACTACTATAGTAACACATACACACACCAAGCACAATTCCTGCTGTGCTAACTTGGTGGTGTGGTGAAAATCAAACACCACAAAATATCCTTGTAATCTGATCTTTAGTTGTTGTTGTTGTTGTTATCATTGTTGTTGTTGTTATTATTGTCGTTGTTATTATCCATGTTATTGTTGTTGTTATTGTTGTTATTGTCATTGTTGCTGCTGCTGTTGTTACATTACATTACATTACAGTCATTTAGCAGACGCTTTTATCCAAAGCGACTTACAGGAAGTCGTTGTTGTTATTGTTGTTGTTATTGTCTTTGTTGTTGTTATTGTCATTGTTGTTGTTATTGTTGTTGTTATTGATGTTGTTATTGTCATTGTTGTTGTCATTGTTGTTGTTATTGATGTTGTTATTGTCATTGTTGCTGTTGTCATTATTGTTGTTATTGTCTTTGTTGTTGTTGTTGTTATTGTTGTTGTTATTGTCTTTGTTGTTGTTATTGTCTTTGTTGTTGTTGTTGTTGTTTGTAGCAGCATCAGTAGTTCTGATCAGATTGTGTTGACTCAGGTTTCTACATCGTCACTCCTCTGAGTCCTGGCCAATGGCTGAAGAGCTTCAGGATCCACAGCCTCCCTATCTCTCCACCTACTAGTCCCATGTGTCTGAGCTTCTGGTAAACAACAGGACAACAAAGAAATACATATAATTATATAACAGCAGCAGTGGATATAGTATAATAATAATGATAGTGGTAGCAGTAATGGTCAAGAAATGTAATTATTAAAATGATTCATAATAATAATAGTATCAGTGGGCGTCAGGCAGGACCAGGGTCCAAGTAAAACTACGATCCGTGGAAACCTGCAAGGAGAGAAAGCACAAAGGAGAAGAGGAGTGAGGAGCTCAGTGTATCCTAGGTATGGCAGTCTAGACCTATAGCAGCATATCTAGGGGCTGGACCAAGAGAAACCTGAACCAGTCCTAACTATAAACCTGAACCAGTCCTAACTATAGACCTGAACCAGCCCTAACTATAAACCTGAACCAGTCCTAACTATAAACCTGAACCAGTCCTAACTATAAACCTGAACCAGCCCTAACTATAAACCTGAACCAGCCCTAACTATAAACCTGAACCAGTCCTAACTATAGACCTGAACCAGTCCTAACTATAGACCTGAACCAGTCCTAACTATAAACCTGAACCAGTCCTAACTATAAACCTGAACCAGTCCTAACTGTAGACCTGAACCAGTCCTAACTATAGACCTGAACCAGTCCTAACTATAGACCTGAACCAGTCCTAACTATAAACCTGAACCAGTCCTAACTATAGACCTGAACCAGTCCTAACTGTAGACCTGAACCAGTCCTAACTATAGACCTGAACCAGTCCTAACTATAAACCTGAACCATTCTTTTTTTCTTAGTTTCTGTTAGAACACGTGCTGCAGCATTCTGGATCAACTGTAGAGATTTAAGAGACCTATTAGAGCAGCCTGATAATAAGGAGTTACAGTAATCTAGTCTAGAGATAACAAATACGTGAACTAGTTTTTCTGCATCGCTTTGAGACAGGAAGTGACTGATTTAAAATGTAGTGCTGGATGCCAGAGCAATGCCATCTAGAGAAACTATATAGTTAGATAATTGATTTCGTAGGTGATCTGGGCCTAGTAGTAGAATAACGTAAGACATGTTGAAGTTTAGAGAACTGGTTAGTTTCGTCTGGCTTAATCGATAGATATAACTAGGTATCATCTGCATAACAATGAAAGTTTATTGAGTGTTTTCTGATAATATTCCCTAAAGGAAGCATATAAAAGGTGAATAAAATTGGTCCAAGAACAGACCCTTGTGGAACTCCGTGACTGACCCTGGTTTTCATCAAGCTTTCATTGTTTACATATACAAACTGAGATCGGTCTGATGAATACGACTTAAACCAGCTGAGTGCGGTTCCTTTAATGCCTATTAGATGCTCCAATCTCTGTAATAAGATTTGATGATCAATGGTATCGAATGCAGCACTAAGGTCTAACAATACAAGTACAGAGACAAGTCCTTTGTCTGAAGCTATTAGAAGGTCATTGGTAGTTTTCACCAGTGCCGTCTCTGTGCTATGATTCACTCTAAATCCTGACTGAAAATCCTCAAATAAACTATTGTTATGCATAAAGTCACACAACAGATTGTAAGTAACCAACAGGACAATTAATTAAATTATCATGAGTAAAATAAACACAGAAGAATTAAACATTACAACAAGGGAAAGTAGGTGAACAAGTAAACCTATCAACAATCAATATGACAAAAATAAAAACCTAAATATTAAATGAATAATTATCTACAGGTACCACATGTTTGGTGAGGACGTCCACCGTTTCAGGGTCTTGCTGTTTGAACCTGCTGTTACCGTGGCGTTCCAAAGAGACAGTAACTATGGCAACAGCTGGAACTACGGCCAGGTGACCCTCAACCTAACAACAGAGACCACGGTCAGTGACATCACACAGGAAGTCCAGAGGCTGATCGGTTCATTGTTCTGATCAGCAGTACGTTTAGTCAACTGATCAATAATCAATCACTTAATCAGTGTGACCTTTAACCTCTGCAGGTGGTGTTTGAAGCGCTAAAGGAAAGAGGGATGAGGAACGACATCGCTCTGGATGACATCACACTGACGTCTGAACCCTGTGGCCCCGCCCCCCCAGAACCAACCAATGTACCCCCTCCAACAACTCCCCCCCCTATACCAGGTAAGACACAGGCCACGCCCCTATACAGGTAATACACAGACCACACCCCTATACAGCTAAGACACAGGCCACGCCCCTATAAAGGTAATACACAGACCACGCCCCTATACAGGTAAGACACAGGCCACACCCCTATACAGGTAAGACACATGCCACACCCATATACAGGTAATACACAGGCCACGCCCCCATACAGGTAATACACAGGCCACGCCCCTATATAGGTAATACACAGACCACGCCCCTATACAGCTAAGACACAGGTCACACCCCTATAAAGGTAATACACAGGCCACACCCCTATACAGGTAAGACACATGCCACACCCCTATACTGGTAAGACACAGGCCACACCCCTATACAGGTAAGACACATGCCACACCCCTATACAGGTAAGACACATGCCACACCCCTATACTGGTAAGACACATGCCACACCCCTATACTGGTAAGACACAGGCCACATCCTATACAAGTAAGACACAGGCCACGCCCCTATAAAGGTAATACACAGGCCACGCCCCTATACAGGTAAGCGACAGACCACACCCCTATATTGGTAAGACACCGGCCACACCCCCTATACACCGGGGATCTGGACCGGGGATCTGTGATAAAACCATGTACTGAATGTGATCGTATCCCTCTGCTCTGATTGGTCCAGCCGACTGTGGAGGACCCTTTGACCTCTGGGAGCCAAACTCCACCTTCAGCTCGCCCAATTACCCACAATCCTATGGGAACAAGGCTCAGTGTGAGTACACTTACTTCTTACATGTACTAATACCTGCACTTGTACTTTTAACGTGTACTTATACCTCTGTGCTGCTCTCCACTGGTTTCTAAGAAATAGAACGTTGTAACAATGAAACATTTATAAATAAACAAGAAAGCTAACAAAAACATCATAATAAATAAATACACAACAAGTGAAGACCTGGAAATGTTTACCTGATGGTTTCTCACCTCACCTTACCCATGATCCTCTGCTGCTGCAGGTGTGTGGACTCTGCACACCGGTGAGGGTCGAAACATCCACCTCCACTTCCTTGACTTTGATGTTGAAGCGACCTATGACGTCGTAGAGGTGCGGGATGGGGCGGGGCCAAACTCAACCTTATTGGGTGAGGACATGTTTCAGCCATAATCCTTTTCAGCTCTGTGTACAGGTGACTGTTCTGCTTCAGGTAACAATGTACAAGTAACTTGTTGCAGCTGTCCTGACCGGTAGCGCTGGCCCCGCCCATGAGTTGTTCTCCACAACCAATCAGATGACACTTTGGTTCTTTACGGACAGCTCCGGTCACGGCCGAGGATTCAAAGCCAACTTCACCTCGGGGGTCAACCTGGGGTCACCAGGTGAGCTCAGGGTCAGAGGTCAGCAGGTTGAAACTCTAAGCACCAGTAACCTTCTGACAGTATTATTGATTATTGATTGTGTGTGACCAGCTGCGTGTGCAGTGGGTCAGTTCCAGTGTCAGACAGGAAGCTGTATCCATGGTAACGGTCAGTGTGACGGCGAGGTCGACTGTCCCGACTCCTCCGATGAAGCTGACTGTGGTGAGTCGATCAGGTGGAGCTTCAGTGGATCAATCAGTTCAACCTAATGTTTATAATTACTGACAACTAATCACATTACAGGTGTGTCACACAGGTGTGTGTGTGTGTGTGTGTGTGTGTGTGTGTGTGTGTGTGTGTGTGTGTGTGTGTGTGTGTGTGTGTGTGTGTGTGTGTGTGTGTGTGTGTGTGTGTGTGTGTGTTGTATTGCAGGTGAACAGTTCAAGTCGTCTTCACTTTCAACTTGTTTCCTCGCTGCTCACCTGTGTCACCTGTCTGACACCTGGGATACAGGTAACTCTCACCTGTCTGTCTTCACCTGTCAGTACCTGGGATACAGGTAACTCTCACCTGTCTGTCTTCACCTGTCAGTACCTGGGATACAGGTAACTCCTGTCTTCACCTGGGATCTGTCTTCACCTGTCAGTACCTGGGATACAGGTAACTCTCACCTGTCTGTCTTCACCTGTCAGTACCTGGGATACAGGTAACTCTCACCTGTCTGTTCCTGAATTCCTGCAGGTCGGGGCGGACAGAACTGTTGCCAGCTCTGCCACAAGATTCACCGTTTACAACCATCACGGTCACCAGCAACGGCACACTGAAAACCAGTATCAGGTACCGAAGACCAGAATCTGGACCATAACTAAAACAGAACTACGACTACGACTACGACTACGACTACAACTACGACTACGACTACGACTACAACTACGACTACTACTGACTACGACTACGACTACAACTACAACTACTACTACTACTACTACGAATACAACTACTACTACGACTACAACTACTACTACTACTACTACTACGAATACAACTACTACTACGACTACAACTACTACTACTACTACTACGACTACAACTACTACTACTACTGCGACTACAACTACTGCGACTACGACTACGACTACAACTACTACTACTACTACTACTACTACGAATACAACTACTACTACGACTACGACTACAACTACTACGACTACGACTACAACTACTACTACTACTGCGACTACAACTATTGCGACTACGACTACGACTACAACTACTACTACTACTACAACTATGACTACTACTACGACTAAAGCTACAACTACAACTGGAATCAAAACTTTAGATTATTAATGATTGTGATGCTTTTACAGTGAAACCTGCATCAGTGAGGAAGTGATCTCTCTGAACTGTGACAACAAACGTGAGTACACTCATGAAATATGACCGTTAAAACAACACACACCTGTACTCATAAACACTGAGTGTTAAAACAACACACACCTGTACTCATAAACACTGAGTGTTAAAACAACACACACCTGTACTCATAAACACTGACCGTTAAAACAAGTTACAATTCTTATGTCATCTTAAGGCTCTTTAAGCTTTTTTTTAATTTTTTTTACGTGATATTGATTTTTTGTATTTTTAGCTTGTGGCGTTCGACAGGTCGCTAATGAGACGAAGGAAACGGACCAATCAGCAGAGAGGACACCTGGTGAAGGTAAAATAATGCTTTCAGTTTGAATCTGACGTCCCGTCTGATCGGATCCTGACTGTAGCTCGTGTTTGTTGTTACCTGTCAGGTGAGGTCAGAGTGGTGGGCGGGGTTGACGCGGTGAAGGGGGCGTGGCCATGGATAGTATCTCTGCAGTGGAGGGGCCGTCATGTGTGTGGAGCCTCACTGATTGGCCGAGATTGGCTGCTGACCGCTGCACATTGTGTTTACGGGTGAGAGAACTAGAAGGCTTTGTTTATATTTACATATTTATATTGATTTTAAGAACCGTGTCTTCATGGAACTACGACAGCGTTCTGTAAATAATAATCACCAACACCAGAGACGTGGTTCGACTCTTAGAGGAGTCAGTGTGGTTAGGGTTAGGAACTAATGTTCTACTGCTGACCTGTTCCTTTAGTGGAACATTAAACAAATGTTCTACTGCTGACCTGTTCCTTTAGTGGAACATTAAACAAATGTTCTACTGCTGACCTGTTCCTTTAGTGGAACATTAAACTAATGTTCTACTGCTGACCTGTTCCTTTAGTGGAACATTAAACAAATGTTCTACTGCTGACCTGTTCCTTTAGTGGAACATTAAACAAATGTTCTACTGCTGACCTGTTCCTTTAGTGGAACATTAAACTGATGTTCTACTGCTGACCTGTTCCTTTAGTGGAACATTAGTATAAAAACAAAGAACAGAAGTTCAAACTTCCACATGATCTATAAAGATCACATCTGGACTCAGTTATATGAAGTAAGAACTTTTAACAGTGTTCTTCAAACATTTCATGATGTTTGAGGTTGCACGCACACACGCACACACACACACACACCTACACACTGTGTTGATGTTTGGTTCCACAGGAAGAACGTCCACTTGCAGTCGTGGTCGGCGGTTTTCGGGCTTCTATCTCAAAGTGACAGAAACTCTTTGGACGTTCAGACCCGACGAGTGGATCGCATCATCATCAACAGACGATACAACAGACAGACCAAACAGGCCGACATCGCCATGATGCACGTGGAACAGCCAATCAACTTCACCCGTCAGTAACGACACACAAACACACAAACACCTCACCTGGTCCTTCACCTGGAGGAAAACAACATGATGAAACAAAAGTAAATCATGATGACATTAAATCATGATTCTAAAAATAATAATGATAATGATAATAATAATAATACATTTAAATATAAATATACATATAATAATATAATAATAATGACGATAACATTAATAATAGTAGTGATATAATGATAAGAATAATGATTATAATGATAATGATAAGAATAATACTAATACTACTACGGGCTGCACGGTGTGGACTGTGGGAGGAAGCCGGAGAACCCGGAGAGAACCCACGCTGACACGGGGAGAACATGCAAGCTCCTCACTCAGTCCAAAGACATGCAGCTAAGGTTCATTGAAGACTGCCCGTAGGTGTGAATGTGAGTGTGAGTGGTTGTTTGTCTCTATATGTCAGCCCTGAGACAGACTGGAGACCTGTCCAGGTGAACCCTGTCCAGGTTAAACCCTGTCCAGGTGAACCCTGTCCAGGTTAAACCCTGTCCAGGTGAACCCTGTCCAGGTTAAACCCTGTCCAGGTGAACCCTGTCCAGGTGAACCCTGTCCACCCAGCCTTCAATCATTGACAGCTGAGATCGGCTCCAGCACCCCTGCGACCCTTAACTGGACAAGCAGGTTACGGAAAATGAATGAATGAATGAATTAATAAATACTACTACTACTACTACTACTACTACTAATAATAATAATAATAATAATTCTGAAGGTTTTGAACAGATGTGTGTGTTTGACAGAGTTCATCCAGCCCCTGTGTTTACCTGCTGAAGGTCAGGACTTCACAGCAGGAAGAAGATGTTTCATCGCTGGATGGGGACGAGACGCTGAGCAAGGTGACAAACAAAAGATACATTAAATACTATACATCATATACAATATATATATATATATATATATATTATATATATTTATCTATATATATATATTTATCTATCTATATATATACTCTACTACACTAATATGCACACTACACATACTACACAAACTATAAATACTATAGTTTATATAGTGTGTCTGTCATTTCTCCACCTGTCTGTCTCTCTCAGGTTCTCTCCCTGATGTTCTCCAGGAGGCAGAGGTTCCTCTGCTGGTTCAGGATCAGTGTCAGCTTCAGTTACCTGAGTACACCATCACCTCCAGCATGCTGTGTGCCGGATACCCTGAGGGGGGGGTCGACTCCTGTCAGGTAACTCACCACCTGGACTCACCTGGACTCTACAGTCCACCACCTAGTAGTAGGTCCTATTAGTTCTCCGGTTTAACTAACCCTAACAACAGATCCTCTGAAGGGTCCTACTGGTTATCTGGTTTAACTAACCCTAACAACAGATCCTCTGAAGGGTCCTACTGGTTATCTGGTTTAACTAACCCTAACAACAGATCCTCTGAAGGGTCCTACTGGTTATCTGGTTTAACTAACCCTAACAACAGATCCTCTGAAGGGTCCTACTGGTTATCTGGTTTAACTAACCCTAACAACAGATCCTCTGAAGGGTCCTACTGGTTATCTGGTTTAACTAACCCTAACAACAGATCCTCTGAAGGGTCCTACTGGTTATCTGGTTTAACTAACCCTAACAACAGATCCTCTGAAGGGTCCTATTAGTTCTCCGGTTTAACTAACCCTAACAACAGATCCTCTGAAGGGTCCTACTGGTTATCTGGTTTAACTAACCCTAACAACAGATCCTCTGAAGGGTCCTACTGGTTAAACTAACCCTAACAACAGATCCTCTGAAGGGTCCTACTGGTTATCTGGTTTAACTAACCCTAACAACAGATCCTCTGAAGGGTCCTACTGGTTATCTGGTTTAACTAACCCTAACAACAGATCCTCTGAAGGGTCCTACTGGTTATCTGGTTTAACTAACCCTAACAACAGATCCTCTGAAGGGTCCTACTGGTTATCTGGTTTAACTAACCCTAACAACAGATCCTCTGAAGGGTCCTACTGGTTATCTGGTTTAACTAACCCTAACAACAGATCCTCTGAAGGGTCCTACTGGTTATCTGGTTTAACTAACCCTAACTAACAGATCCTCTGAAGGGTCCTTCTGGTTATCTGGTTTAACTAACCCTAACAACAGATCCTCTGAAGGGTCCTACTGGTTATCTGGTTTAACTAACCCTAACAACAGATCCTCTGAAGGGTCCTACTGGTTATCTGGTTTAACTAACCCTAACAACAGATCCTCTGAAGGGTCCTACTGGTTATCTGGTTTAACTAACCCTAACAACAGATCCTCTGAAGGGTCCTTCTGGTTATCTGGTTTAACTAACCCTAACAACAGATCCTCTGAAGGGTCCTACTGGTTATCTGGTTTAACTAACCCTAACAACAGATCCTCTGAAGGGTCCTACTGGTTATCTGGTTTAACTAACCCTAACAACAGATCCTCTGAAGGGTCCTACTGGTTATCTGGTTTAACTAACCCTAACAACAGATCCTCTGAAGGGTCCTACTGGTTATCTGGTTTAACTAACCCTAACAACAGATCCTCTGAAGGGTCCTACTGGTTATCTGGTTTAACTAACCCTAACAACAGATCCTCTGAAGGGTCCTACTGGTTATCTGGTTTAACTAACCCTAACAACAGATCCTCTGAAGGGTCCTACTGGTTATCAGGTTTAACTAACCCTAACAACAGATCCTCTGAAGGGTCCTACTGGTTATCTGGTTTAACTAACCCTAACAACAGATCCTCTGAAGGGTCCTATTAGTTCTCCGGTTTAACTAACCCTAACAACAGATCCTCTGAAGGGTCCTACTGGTTATCTGGTTTAACTAACCCTAACAACAGATCCTCTGAAGGGTCCTACTGGTTATCTGGTTTAACTAACCCTAACAACAGATCCTCTGAAGGGTCCTACTGGTTATCAGGTTTAATTAACCCTAACTAACAGATCCTCTGAAGGGTCCTACTGGTTATCTGGTTTAACTAACCCTAACAACAGATCCTCTGAAGGGTCCTACTGGTTATCTGGTTTAACTAACCCTAACAACAGATCCTCTGAAGGGTATTGTGTCAGCTGGTTGTTAACGTGTTGAATCAGTCAGAGACATGAACAAGTCTTCAGGTCATCATCTACTCTTCATCATCTACTCTTCATCATATTCTTCATTCATTTGTTTCTTTTCATCATTTATTCTTTATTTCTGTTGAGCACTTTATTTATGTAGTTAGTCAATAAATATCTGAATGAACTGGATCATTTGTGTGTATCTGAATATTAAGTAGATATTAAGTAATGAATTGTTATGTATTTGTGATACATAATATCGAGCTCTGATTGTTCAGCGGGCGGAGCTCTTACACGAGTTCACCATCCGTTACCACGGTGATCTACCAGGTAGACCAGAGCTCAACCCTGCTTCCTGTTTATTGTGGCTTAACACAACAGTTATGCTTTTTCAGGGCGACTCTGGAGGTCCATTGATATGTCTGGACAATGAACACTGGACTCTCATTGGTCAGTCTCTCTCTCACACACACACACACACACACACACACACACACACACACACACACACACACACACACACACACACACACACACACACACACACACACACACACAGTATAATGCAGGTGTGTTCTGATTGGTCCCTGACAGGTGTGACATCGTTTGGGATTGGCTGTGGTCGTCCTCAGAGACCTGGAGTCTACGCCAGAGTCTCAGCCTTCACCTCCTGGATCGCCCAGACCAGACGCTCCTCCTCCTCTTCCTCATCTTCATCATCTTCATCCTCCTCCTGCTGCTGATCCTCCTCATCTTCTTCCTCCTCCTCCTCATCTTCTTCCTCTTCCTCCTCCTCTTCCTGCTCCTCCTCCTGCTATTCCTCTTCCTCTTCATCTTCTTCTTCATCCTCTTCCTCCTCCTCTTCCTGCTCCTCCTCCTGCTATTCCTCTTCCTCTTCATCCTCTTCTTCTTCCTCCTCCTCCTCTTCCTCCTCTTCTTCTTCCTCTTCCTCCTCTTCCTCCTCCTCTTCTTCCTCCTTCTTGTTTTTCAGTGTAAAGCTCTTATTTTATTTGAATCATTATTTTATAATTAAACTGTAAACAACGTTTTTAAACAGGAATCTTATTTGATGAGAGAATATTTAAAAATAATTCATTTTTGTGACTTTGTTGAATTATAAATAAAGTTATTGTAGGCCTGGTTTTCTACTGCATACTTTAAAATACTACTTTGAAAATCTTTTATTGTAACACCATGAAACTAAATAAAGTTTATTGAGATTTGAATGATACATGAGTTTTTATTAACGGGACAGAAAAGAGCTTGGTTATTGATTATTGATTAGTGGTTATTGATTATTGGTTATTGATTGTTGGTTATTGATTGTTGGTTATTGATGATTTGTTATTGATTATTGATTATTGGTTATTGATTATTGGTTATTGATGATTTGTTATTGATTATTGATTATTGATTAGTGGTTATTGGTTATTGATTATTGATTAGTGGTTATTGATTAGTGGTTATTGGTTATTGATTATTGATTAGTGGTTATTGATTGTTGGTTATTGATTAGTGGTTATTGATTATTGATTAGTGGTTATTGATTATTGGTTATTGATTATTGATTAGTGGTTATTGATTGTTGGTTATTGATTATTGATTAGTGGTTATTGATTGTTGGTTATTGATTATTGATTAGTGGTTATTGATTGTTGGTTATTGGTTATTGATTATTGATTATTGATTATTGATTATTGATTATTGATTATTGATTAGTGGTTATTGATTGTTGGTTATTGGTTATTTATTATTGATTAGTGGTTATTGATGATTTGTTATTGATTAGTGGTTATTGATTATTGGTTATTGATGATTTGTTATTGATTATTGATTAGTGGTTATTGGTTATTGATTATTGATTATTGATTATTGGTTATTGATTATTGGTTATTGGTTATTGATTATTGATTAGTGGTTATTGATTGTTGGTTATTGATTATTGGTTATTGATCATTGGTTATTGATTATTGATTAGTGGTTATTGATTGTTGGTTATTGATTGTTGATTAGTGGTTATTGATTATTGGTTATTGATTATTGATTAGTGGTTATTGATTGTTGGTTATTCAATTCAATTCAATTCAATTCAGTTTATTTTGTATAGCCCAGAATCACAAATTACAAATTTGCCTCAGAGGGCTTTACAATCTGTGCACATGTCCTTCCCTCACATCCTCTGTCCTTACACCCTCACTCCTCTGTCCTTCCCTCACATCCTCTGTCCTTAGACCCTCACATCCTCTGTCCTTACCCTCCTCTCTGTCCTTCCCTCACATCGGCACAGGAAAAACTCCCCTAAAAACCCCTTTAACAGGGAGAAAAAAAGAAGAAACCTCTGGGAGAACGACAGAGGAGGGATCCTTCTCCCAGGATGGACAGAATGCAATAGATGTCATGTGTACAGAATGAGCAGCATAACAGTTCTTAGATACAACACATTCAATGTATATGACATAAATGATTCATATAATAAGACTACTTATAATAACAGCAGCAATTATTACAGTAGAATTATAGCCATGAAAATAGGAATAGTAATGTGATTAATAATAATAATGGAAGTAGCAGTGGGTGTCAGTCGGCTCACAGCAGGAGGCACGACTACGGTCCAGGTACCACAACGATTCATGGAAACCTGCAGAACGAGAAAGCAAAAGGGCTTCAGGGTGGAAGTAAAGCTAAAATGCTTAATGGTACAGGTAATAGTAATAGTAATGTGACTAGTAATAATAATAATGGTGGTAGCAGTCGGTGTCAGCAGGGCCGTAGCAGGATGCACGACCACGGTCCAGGTACAGCCACGATTTATAGAAGCCGGCGAAGCGAGAAAGCACAAAGACTCCAGGGTAGAAGCAAGTCAATAAGCGTAATAGTACAGGCAATAATAATAGTAATGTGACTAATAATGATAGTGGTAGTAGTAGTGGGTGTCAGCAGGGCCTCAGTAGGTGGCACGATGACAGTCCAAATATAACCCCGATTCCTGGGAACCTGCGAGGCGAGAAAGCACAAGAACTCCGGGGAAGAAGCAAAATCAGTAATGTGCATGAATAGGAGATTAATACATGAAGAAGGAGGGAGAAGAAGAGAGAGAGAGGAGCTCAGCGTATCCTAGGTAGTCCCCCGGCTGTCTAGGCATATAGCAGCATATCTAGGGGCTGGACCAAGGCCAACCTGAACCAGCCCTAACTATAGACCTGAACCAGTCCTAACTATAAGCGCTATCAAAAAGGAAGGTCTTAAGCCTGCTCTTGAAAGTGGTGAGTGTGTCTGCCCCCCGGACTGAAACTGGAACCTGGTTCCACAGAAGAGGAGCCTGATAACTGAAGGCTCTGGCTCCCATCCTACTTTTATATACTCTAGGAACCACAAGTAACCCTGCATTGATGGAGCGCAGCTCTCTAGTTGGGTAATATGGAACTATAAGTTCCTTAAGATAAGACGGTGCCTGGCCAGTTAGAGCTTTGTAGGTATGTAAAAGAATTTTAAATTCTATTCTTGATTTAACAGGGAGCCAGTGCAGTTATTGATGATTTGTTATTGATTATTGATTAGTGGTTATTGATTGTTGGTTATTGGTTATTGATTATTGATTAGTGGTTATTGATTGTTGGTTATTGATTGTTGGTTATTGATTATTTGTTATTGATTATTTGTTATTGATTATTTGTTATTGATTATTGATTAGTGGTTATTGATTGTTGTTATTGGTTATTGATTATTGATTAGTGGTTATTGATTGTTGGTTATTGATTATTTGTTATTGATTATTGATTAGTGGTTATTGATTGTTGGTTATTGATTATTTGTTATTGATTATTTGTTATTGATTGTTGATTGTTGATTGTTGGTTATTGGTTATTGGTTATTGATTATTGATTATTGTTATTGGTTATTGAAGACATGGACACAGGTCAGATAATGGTGATCCTCTTCATGTTGAGATGATCTGGAGGCCTCAGCTGGAGTGGATGAGAGGACGGCATCGACCCACCGGCAGGATCCGCTACAGAGTTTCTGAACTCTGAAAACGTTGGAGCTCATTTTCTAATCGCTTCATTTTTTTTTTAAGCTGGCATTAGCATCATAGCTTGGCTAATGTTAGCATTTAGCAGCCAGTAGCCAGTCTGAGGAAGTGTAGGGGCAGGTTTTTTCGCAAGGCATCCTGGGTAGTCTCTCCCGCACATGAGCAGAACGGATCGGGTCCTGACAGGAAGAGCGCGTGATTAAACCACAGACGCCATATGAGAGGTGGACGTTGTCATGGTGACGTCACCCGTTGGTTTGACGACTGATGAAGCCTGGAGTTTGCCGAGTTTGCCGTCGCCATCTATTTATCAACCAGTGGACAGGAAGTGACCATATATGGAGTGAGGAGGAGTGACGTAGAGACGCCGTATACGTCTCTGGTGTGGACCTGTCAATCAGTGTGTAGCCCCGCCCTAAAGCATCCCCTGCTTTATGGTCTGTTTGACTCTAAATGGAGCATCATTTACTAAATGAACATCATGCTGTATTGAAGAAGACTTGAAACTAGAGATTGAGACCATAAACTCATGTTTACAATGTTTACTGAGGGAATAAATCAAGAGAGAAGTAGAGTCATTTTCTCATAGACTTCTGTTGATGTCTGTTATCACACATGTCTGTCTGTTATCATACATGTCTGTTATCACACATGTCTGTTATCATACATGCCTGTTATCACACGTCTGTTATCATACATGTCTGTTATCATACATGTCTGTTATCACACGTCTGTTATCACACATGTCTGTCTGTTATCACACATGTCTGTCTGTTATCATACATGTCTGTTATCACACGTCAGTTTTCACACATGTCTGTCTGTTATCATACATGTCATGACGTCAGACGCACATCACTCAGAGAGAGTGTTGATATAAACAACAACATTAGACTATCACTAAAGCAGACATCTGATTAAATTAGACCATCACTAAAGCAGACATCTGACTGGGACTCAATTAAAACATTACTCATAAAGTCACAGAGATAAGATAAGATAAGATAATCCTTTATTAGTCCCGCAGCGGGGAAATTTGCAGGCTTACAGCAGCATAGAGTAAAGTGCACACAAGAGACATAGTAAAAGAAAGACAAGATAAAAAAAAATAAAAAAATGAAAAATAAAAAAAACAAGTATTATAAATAAACAATAAGAAACAGTAGAAAAACAACAATAACTGAAATATTATATTTACAGACAGAAAAACTATTTTAACTATTATTGCACAGTGTAATGTATTGCACAGGTCTCTATTGTCATGTTATTATGTTTTTATTGTCCTGTGGTCATGTGGTCTGCTGGGAGCAGAGCTGGTTGTGCAGCCTGACAGCAGCAGGAAGGAAGGACCTGCGGTACCTCTCCTTCACCACCGGGGGTGAAGCAGCCGGTGGTGAAGGAGCTGCACAGAGCTGCCAGGGCGTCCTGCATGGGGTGAGAGGTGTTGTTCATCAGGGATGACAGTTTAACCATCATCCTCCTGTCTCCCACCACCTCCACCGTATCCAGTGGACACCCAGCACACTGCTGGCCTTCCTGACAAGCTTGTTCAGTCTCTTCTTGTCGGCTGCTGAGATGCTGCTGCTCCAGCAGACCACTGCATAGAAGATGGCTGATGCCACCACAGAGTTGAAAAAGGTCCTCAGGAGTGCTCCCTGCACTCCTGAGGCATTTGAATGATTAGTCCAGTCCAGTTTATTGTTCAGGTGAACACCCAGGTACTTATAAGATTGCACAATCTCAATGTCCTGTCCCTGGATGTTCACTGGTTCCGGAGGACAGTGTTTACCCCGGCGGAAGTCCACCACCAGCTCTTTGGTTTCACCAGAGTTGATCTGGAGGCGGTTCCGCCGGCACCATCCTATGAAGTCCTGGTTCAGTTCTCTGTATTCCCTCTCATCGCCGGCGGAGATGAGGCCGACGATGCAGAGTCATCAGAGAACTTTAGCAGGTGGCAGGTAGCAGAGTTATATTTGAAGTCCGATGTGTAGATGGAGAAGAGGAATGGAGCCAGAACGGTTCCTTGTGGGGCCCCCGTGCTGCAGGACACCAGGTCTGACTCACACTCCCGTATCTTCACATACTGTGGACGGTTGGTGAGGTAGTCCAGTATCCATGCAGTGAGGTGGTGGTCCACCCCGGTCTGCTCCAGCTTGTCCCTCAGAAGCAAAGGCTGGATGGTGTTGAAGGCACTGGAGAAGTCGAAGAACATGACTCTCACAGTGCTTCCAGCCTTTTCCAGGTGAGAAAGGCATCTTTGTAGCAGGTAGATGACAGCGTCATCCACCCCGATGCCAGATTGGTAGGCGAACTGAAGAGGGTCCAAAGATGAGATCACCAGGGGGCGGAGATGCCCAAGGACCAGCCGCTCCAGGGTCTTCATCAGGTGGGATGTTAAAGCCACCGGCCTGAAGCTGCTGAAGTCCTTGGCCCCCGGGGTCTTTGGGACTGGTACCACGCAGGACGTCTTCCATAGCTGTGGTACCCTCCCCAGCTTCAAGCTCAAGTTAAAGACGTGCTCCACTATCCTGCACAGCTGGTCTGCGCAGGATCTGAGGAGCCTTGAGCTGATGCCGTCCGGACCCGTGGCTTTTCTCACCTTTATTCTCTTCAGTTCTTTTCTCACCTGGTTAATTGAGAGGGACAAGTTGGGGGAAGGGGGCTGTGTGCTGTAGGTTGTTGGGTGGGGGTGGGGTGTTGGAGGAGTGCAGTGTTTGAGGAGTGTGGAGGGGAGCCGAGTGTTGTGGAAAAGGGGGTGGAGGAGAAGGAAGAAGAGGGGGGTAATCCACAGGGGGTGCAGACGATGGGGGCTGCAGCGGCAGGGAGGTCTGGGTGGGGGGAGGGGTGGGTGGCTGATCAAATCTGTTAAAGAATGAGTTCAGATCATTCACCCACTGTTGGTCCCCCACAGGCTGCTGGTTGGGCCCCTTGTGGCCAGACATGGCCTTGAGGCTCTTCCAGACTCCGCTGATGTTGTTCTGCTGCAGCTGATCCTCCATCTTCGTCCTGTAGACATTTTTCCCTTCCCTGATCTTCCTCCTCAGCTCCCTCTGCACAGTCCTCAGCTCCTCCTTGTTTCCTGATCTAAAAACCCTCTTCTTCTCCTTGAGGAGGGTCTTTATATCCGGATTGATCCAGGGTTTGCTGTTGTTATCATTCACAAACACAGAGTTACACCATCTATCATTAACAAACACTGAGTTACACCATCTATCATTAACAAACACTGAGTTACACCATCTATCATTAACAAACACTGAGTTACACCATCTATCATTAACAAACACTGAGTTACACCATCTATCATTAACAAACACTGAGTTACACCATCTATCATTAACAAACACTGCCAGACCTCCTCCCTTCCTCTTACCCTCTCTGTCGTCCTGTCTGCCCGGATGATGTGGAACCCGTCCAGTGCAGCGTTGGTGTCCGGAGTCAGCTCCGTGAGCCATGTCTCCATTAACACCATGACGTCACACTCCCGGTACTCCCTCTGATGTCTCCATTAACACCATGACGTCACACTCCCGGTACTCCCTCTGATGTCTCCATTAACACCATGACGTCACACTCCCGGTACTCCCTCTGATGTCTCCATTAACACCATGACGTCACACTCCCGGTACTCCCTCTGATGTCTCCATTAACACCATGACGTCACACTCCCGGTACTCCCTCTGATGTCTCCATTAACACCATGATGTCTCCATGTCTCCATTAACACCATGACGTCACACTCCCGGTACTCCCTCTGATGTCTCCATTAACACCATGACGTCACATGTCTCCATTAACACCATGACGTACTCCCTCTGATGTCTCCATTAACACCATGACGTCACACTCCCATGACGTCACACTCCCGGTACTCCCTCTGATGTCTCCATTAACACCATGACGTCACACTCCCGGTACTCCCTCTGATGTCTCCATTAACACCATGACGTCACACTCCCGGTACTCCCTCTGATGGAGAGTCGGTGCTGATAACTGTTGAGATGAGATGGAAACAGAAGGTTTGATTAGTTTTATTGATAAACACATTTATGAAACACAGGGACATATTTATAATGTTAAAAACTGTGGAATGGTCTGTAGTGAATGTTTATCTCACACATTATAAATATGATGACCATATACGTCATCACATTATGAATATGATGTCCATATACGTCATCACATTATGAATATGATGTCCATATACGTCTTCACATTATGAATATGATGTCCATATACGTCTTCACATTATAAATATGATGTCCATATACGTCATCACATTATGAATATGATGTCCATATACGTCATCACATTATGAATATGATGTCCATATACGTCATCACATTATAAATATTATAAATATGATGTCTGTATATGTCCATATACGAATATGATGTCCATATACGTCATCACATTATAAATATTATAAATATGATGACCATATACGTCATCACATTATAAATATGATGTCCATATACGTCATCACATTATGAATATTATAAATATGATGTCCATATACGTCATCACATTATAAATATGATGTCCATATACGTCATCACATTATAAATATGATGTCCATATACGTCATCACATTATGAATATGATGACCATATACGTCATCACATTATAAATATGATGTCCATATACGTCTTCACATTATAAATATGATGACCATATACGTCTTCACATTATGAATATGATGTCCATATACGTCTTCACATTATGAATATGATGTCCATATACGTCATCACATTATGAATATGATGTCCATATACGTCATCACATTATGAATATGATGTCCATATACGTCTTCACATTATGAATATGATGTCCATATACGTCTTCACATTATGAATATGATGTCCATATACGTCATCACATTATGAATATGATGTCCATATACGTCTTCACATTATGAATATGATGTCCATATACGTCTTCACATTATGAATATGATGTCCATATACGTCATCACATTATGAATATGATGTCCATATACGTCATCACATTATAAATATGATGACATAGCTCAGACTGCATCCAGAGACGGTTAAACGTCATTAAAGGTCAATGACAACATAAACTCAACATAAACTCAACATAAAGTCAATGACAACATAAAGTCAATGACAACATAAACTCAACATAAAGTCAATGACAACATAAACTCAACATAAAGTCAATGACAACATAAACACGTGTGTGACAACATAAACTCAACATAAGACAACATAAACACGTGTGTGTGACGGAGCCGAAGCAGGAAGTTCAGGACGGAACCATCTCGCTCTCTGCTCGTCTCTGCTGAGAGTCGCACATGCGCAGTGCGGTCGGACGGGCTAGCGGCAGGCAGGCTAACCGGTGTTAGCAGCAGGTAAAGTACATGTTTCTATGCTAATCTCCTTAACCGCCACACTGATGACGTCACACCGACCTGTGACGTAGCAGACGGCTGACAACATCACCACAGCCCGGAGCTGTCTGTTAGCTTAGCTGTTAGCTACCTGTTAGCTTAGCTGTTAGCAGTTAGCTACCTGTTAGCTGTTAGCAGTTAGCTACCTGTTAGCTGTTAGCTACCTGTTAGCAGTTAGCTTAGCTGTTCATTAGCTTCGTCACAGAGGAACCAAACAAACTATGAATGGTTCTATGAATGGTTCTTTATATGGTTCTTTAAAGGAACAAAACAAACGGTTGGGTTCTTTAAAGGGTTCTATAAAGGGTTCTTTAAAGGAACAAACTGTTGGGTTCTTTAAAGGAACAAACTGTTGGGTTCTTTAAAGGGTTCTATAGAGGGTTCTTTATATGGTTCTATAAATGGTTCTATGAATGGTTCTATAAATGGTTCTTTAAAGGGTTCTATAGAGGGTTCTTTATATGGTTCTTTAAAGGAACAAAACAAACTGTTGGGTTCTTTAAAGGGTTCTATAAAGGGTTCTTTAAAGGAACAAACTGTTGGGTTCTTTAAAGGGTTCTATAAATGGTTCTTTAAAGGGTTCTATAAATGGTTATTTAAAGGGTTCTATAGAGGGTTCTTTATATGGTTCTTTAAAGGAACAAAACAAACTTGGGTTCTATAAATGGTTCTATAAAGGGTTCTTTAAAGGAACAAAACAAACTGTTGGGTTCTTTAAATGGTTCTTTAAATGGTTCTTTAAAGGGTTCTATAGAGGGTTCTTTATATGGTTCTTTAAAGGAACAAAACAAACTGTTGGGTTCTATAAAGGGTTCTTTAAAGGGTTCTTTAAAGGAACAAAATAAACTGTTGGGTTCTTTAAAGGGTTCTATAAAGGGTTCTTTAAAGGAACAAACTGTTGGGTTCTTTAAATGGTTCTATAAAGGGTTCTTTAAAGGGTTGTATAAAGGGTTCTTTAAATGGTTCTTTAAAGGGTTCTTTCAAGGGTTCTATAGAGGGTTCTTTGTATGGTTATTTAAAGGAAGAAAACAAACTGTTGTGTTGTATAAAGGGTTCTTTAAAGGGTTCTATAAAGGGTTATTTAAAGGAACCAAACAAACTGTTGGGTTCTATAAAGGAACAAAACAAACTGTTGGGTTATTTAAAGCAACAAAACAAACTGTTGGGTTCTTTAAAGGGTTCTTTAAAGGAAGAAAACAAACTGTTGGGTTCTTTAAATGGTTCTTTAATGGAACAAAACAAACTGTTGGGTTCTTTAAAGGAAGAAAACAAACTGTTGGGTTCTTTAAAGGAACAAAATAAACTGTTGGGTTCTTTAAAGCAACAAAACAAACTGTTGGGTTCTTTAAAGGGTTCTTTAAAGGAACAAAACAAACTGTTGGGTTCTTTAAATGGTTCTTTAAAGGAACAAAACAAACTGTTGGGTTCTTTAAAGCAACAAAACAAATGTTGGGTTCTTTAAATGGTTCTTTAATGGAACAAAACAAACTGTTGGGTTCTTTAAATGGTTCTTTAAAGGAAGAAAACAAACTGTTGGGTTCTTTAAAGGTTCTTTAAAGGGTTCTTTAAAGGAACCAAACAAACTGTTGGGTTCTTTAAAGGGTTTTTTAAAGGAACAAAACAAACTGTTGGGTTCTTTAAAGGAACAAAACAAACTGTTGGGTTCTTTAAATGGTTCTATAAAGGAACAAAACAAACTGTTGGGTTCTTTAAATGGTTCTATAAAGGAACAAAACAAACTGTTGGGTTCTTTAAATGGTTCTATAAAGGAACAAAACAAACTGTTGGGTTCTTTAAATGGTTCTATAAAGGAACAAAACAAACTGTTGGGTTCTTTAAAGGAACATAACATTCACACAATAACTAATAAATCACTTTGTGTATCAGAGCTTCAACATGAGCAGCCAAGGGGCTGGAAAACCCCGAGAACAGGAGGAGAAGGAGCAGGAGGAGAACTTCTACGACTGCCAAGAGACCCTGGAGCCTCCAGGCCGAAGAGTGGAGGAGGAGGAGGAGGAGGAGGAGGAGGAGGAGGAGGAGGAGGAGGAGGAGGAGGAGCACACCCAACAGGACTTTGACTTTAAAACTGACGGACTGACTGACAGAAGAGACGACACAGAGAGAGAGGGAGGAGGGAGAAGACAGCAGGAGGAGCAGGGCGACAGGCTGCGGGAGGAGGAGGAGCAGGGCGACAGGCTGCGGGAGGAGGAGGAGCAGGGCGACAGGCTGCGGGAGGAGGAGGAGCAGGGCGACAGGCTGCGGGAGGAGGAGGAGCAGGGCGACAGGCTGCGGGAGGAGGAGCAGGGCGACAGGCTGCGGGAGGAGGAGGAGCAGGGCGACAGGCTGCGGGAGGAGGAGGAGCAGGGCGACAGGCTGCGGGAGGAGGAGGAGCAGGGCGACAGGCTGCGGGAGGAGGAGGAGGAGCAGGGCGACAGGCTGCGGGAGGAGGAGCAGGGCGACAGGCTGCGGGAGGAGGAGGAGCAGGGCGACAGGCTGCGGGAGGAGGAGGAGCAGGGCGACAGGCTGCGGGAGGAGGAGGAGCAGGGCGACAGGCTGCGGGAGGAGGAGGAGCAGGGCGACAGGCTGCGGGAGGATTCAGATCCAGAGATAAAGGAGGAGAACAGCCAGGAGGTGGAGTTTGACGATGACTACTTGAAGGAAGTGGAGAAGGAGCTGACAGAGGAGGAGAAAGAGGTGAATCCTGTTTAACCCTAACAGAGGAGGTGAGGGTGTAAGGACAGAGGAGGTGAGGGTGTAAGGACAGAGGAGGTGAGGGTCTAAGGACAGAGGAGGTGAGGGTGTAAGGACAGAGGAGGTGAGGGTCTAAGGACAGAGGAGGTGAGGGTTTAAGGACAGAGGAGGTGAGGGTCTAAGGACAGAGGAGGTGAGGGTTTAAGGACAGAGGATGTGAGGGTGTAAGGACAGAGGAGGTGAGGGTTTAAGGACAGAGGAGGTGAGGGTTTAAGGACAGAGGATGTGAGGGTTTAAGGACAGAGGATGTGAGGGTGTAAGGACAGAGGATGTGAGGGTGTAAGGACAGAGGATGAGGGTGACAGAGGAGGTGAGGGTCTAAGGACAGAGGAGGTGAGGGTGTAAGGACAGAGGAGGTGAGGGTCTAAGGACAGAGGAGGTGAGGGTGACAGGGATGTGTAAGGACAGAGGAGGTGAGGGTCTAAGGACAGAGGATGTGAGGGTCTAAGGACAGAGGATGTGAGGGTCTAAGGACAGAGGATGTGAGGGTCTAAGGACAGAGGATGTGAGGGTGTAAGGACAGAGGATGTGAGGGTCTAAGGACAGAGGATGTGAGGGTCTAAGGACAGAGGAGGTGAGGGTCTAAGGACAGAGGATGTGAGGGTCTAAGGACAGAGGATGTGAGGGTCTAAGGACAGAGGAGGTGAGGGTCTAAGGACAGAGGATGTGAGGGTCTAAGGACAGAGGAGGTGAGGGTCTAAGGACAGAGGAGGTGAGGGTGAGGGTCTAAGGACAGAGGAGGTGAGGGTCTAAGGACAGAGGAGGTGAGGGTCTAAGGACAGAGGAGGTGAGGGTCTAAGGACAGAGGAGGTGAGGGTCTAAGGACAGAGGAGGTGAGGGTCTAAGGACAGAGGAGGTGAGGGTCTAAGGACAGAGGAGGTGAGGGTGTAAGGACAGAGGAGGTGAGGGTCTAAGGACAGAGGAGGTGAGGGTCTAAGGACAGAGGAGGTGAGGGTGTAAGGACAGAGGAGGTGAGGGTCTAAGGACAGAGGAGGTGAGGGTCTAAGGACAGAGGAGGTGAGGTGAAGGACAGAGGAGGTGAGGGTCTAAGGACAGAGGAGGTGAGGGTGTAAGGACAGAGGAGGTGAGGGTCTAAGGACAGAGGAGGTGAGGGTCTAAGGACAGATATTAAAACCTTCTTTTTTCTTTCAGAGTCGACGGCAGCAAAGTTTGACCTTGAAGGAAAAAGGCAACAGCCAGTTTAAAGCTGGAGGTGAGTGACATCATCGTCACCTTGTCCTTCACAAACCAGTTCAAACCGGTTCTAACCGGTTCTAACCAGTTCTAACCGGTTCTAACCGGTTCTAACACATCTCTCTGCAGACTGGCTGGACGCCGAGCTGAGCTACACCGACGCCTTGGTTCTATGTCCCGTTTGTTTCAGCCGAGAGAGAGCCGTGCTGTTCTCCAACAGAGCTGCTGCAAGACTGCACCTGGTACCTACACGCTAACAGCACGCTAACAGCACGCTAACAACATGCTAACAACATGCTAACAACATGCTAACAGCATGCTAACAACATGCTAACAACATGCTAACAACATGCTAACAACATGCTAACAACATGCTACATGTTAGGCTATCAACACTGGCCAACAACACAATAACAAGATGCTAAGAAGATGCTAACAGCATGCTAACAACATGCTACAACATGCTAAGAAGATGCTAACAGCATGCTAACAACATGCTACATGTTAGGCTATCAACACTGGCCAACAACACAATAACAATATGCTAAGAAGATGCTAACAGCATGCTAACAACATGCTACAACATGCTAACAGCATGCTAACAACATGCTACATGTTAGGCTATCAACACTGGCCAACAACACAATAACAATATGCTAAGAAGATGCTAACAGCATGCTAACAACATGCTACATGTTAGGCTATCAACACTGGCCAACAACACAATAACAAGATGCTAACAGCATGCTAACACAGAAGCCAACAGCCTGCTACCACAGAGGCTAACAGCATGCTAACACAGATGCTAACAGAGTCTGTGTCTCTCTGTCAGGATCTGAAGGATAAGGCGATCTCGGACTGCTCCAGAGGTGAGTGATGACATCACTCTTCACCTGTACAGCAGGTCATTGATTGATCTCTTCATTGATTGGTTGATGCGTTGCTGTAGCGATAGAGCTGAATCCAGAATATGTGCGGGCGTTGCTAAGGAGGGCGGAGCTTTACGAGCAGACGGAGAAGCTGGACGAGGCTCTGGAGGACTACAAGAAGGTTCTGGACCTGGACCCGACCCAGACCAGTGCCAGACAGGCCTGCATGGTGAGTTCACTGACCCGACCCAGACCAGAACCAGACAGGCCTGCATGGTGAGTTCACTGACCCGACCCAGACCAGAACCAGAACCAGACGGGCCTGCATGGTGAGTTCACTGACCCGACCCAGACCAGAACCAGAACCAGACAGGCCTGCATGGTGAGTTCACTGACCTGACCCAGACCAGAACCAGACGGGCCTGCATGGTGAGTTCACTGACCCGACCCAGACCAGAACCAGAACCAGACAGGCCTGCATGGTGAGTTCACTGACCTGACCCAGACCAGAACCAGACGGGCCTGCATGGTGAGTCCACTGACCCGACCCAGACCAGAACCAGACGGGCCTGCATGGTGAGTCCACTGACCCGACCCAGTGGGTTCTGCAGGGTGGAGTCAATGATACTTTAAGATCTTTTACTCCAGTAAAAGTATTTCATTTTCCTGTTTGGTGGTTTTATTATATTTCATCTACTCATAAATAAAAGTATCAGAGTAGAAAGTACTAACACAAGAGTACTGAAGTACTTCTAACCCTTAGTTACTTTCAATCAGTGATGAACAACATGTAACCTGTCTCTCTCTTCTGTCCACCTGTCTGTCTGTCCCTACCTGTCTGTCGCTACCTGTCTGTCCCTACCTGTCTGTCACTACCTGTCTGTCTGTCCCTACCTGTCTGTCCCTACCTACCTGTCTGTCTGTCTGTCTGTCTCTACCTGTCTGTCTGTCCCTACCTGTCTGTCTGTCCCTACCTGTCTGTCGCCACCTGTCTGTCGCCACCTGTCTGTCCCTACCTGTCTGTCCCTACCTACCTGTCTGTCTGTCCCTACCTGTCTGTCTCTACCTGTCTGTCGCTACCTGTCTGTCTTTACCTGTCTGTCCCTACCTGTCTGTCCCTACCTACCTGTCTGTCCCTACCTACCTGTCTGTCCCTACCTGTCTGTCCCTACCTGTCTGTCTTTACCTGTCTGTCTTTACCTGTCTGTCCCTACCTGTCTGTCTGTCCCTACCTACCTGTCTGTCCCTACCTGTCTGTCTGTCTCTACCTGTCTGTCTCTCAGAGGTTGCCTCAGCAGATTCAGGAGAGAAATGAGAAGTTGAAGGAGGAGATGATGAGTACGTACTGCACTTGAACACACCACGTTGAGGAACAGTCCACTTCATGTTTCATTAAATCATCAATAAGAAAGTCCTGACCTCTGACCCCTGACCTCTGACCCCTGCTGCAGGTAAGCTGAAGGACCTGGGGAACCTGGTCCTGAGACCGTTTGGACTTTCCACCAACAACTTCCAGGTGAACCAGGACGCCGACTCCGGCTCCTACTCCATCAACTTCATCCAGAACCCCAACAACAACAACAGATGACATCATCCAGGACAGGGATGACCTCACAGAGACCCACCGGTTATTCTCTGGTATCCATGATTACCGCACTGCAGAGGACCAATCAGATCACTGGAAACATTGTGGCGTCATTCCTGCAGGATCCTGACTCAATAATAAAGATCATTAGAAAACTGTTTAAATAAAGTTTGTTTGATTCCGGTCAT
This sequence comes from Anoplopoma fimbria, assembly GCF_027596085.1. Taxonomy (NCBI): domain Eukaryota; kingdom Metazoa; phylum Chordata; class Actinopteri; order Perciformes; family Anoplopomatidae; genus Anoplopoma; species Anoplopoma fimbria. The sequence continues at coordinate 64,459 of NC_072472.1, read as the reverse complement.
GGCCTCGGTAGTCATGGCGACATCAAATCAGGAAGCAGGTTTAAAAACAAATGTCAAACTTATACCAAACAATGAATAAAAGAGGAATGAAAGGCTTTTATTTTGGTAAACAGTGAAATTATTGGATATATATGTATATATACACATATATATGTATATGTACACATATATATGTATATGTACATATATATGTGTATATATACACATATATGTATTTAAATATACATGTTCTTATATATGAATATCTATGTATATATGTTTTTATATATATACATATATGTATATAAATATATATATGTATATATGTTTTTATATATGTATATAAAATGTTTTTATATATACATATATGTAAATAAATATGTATATACATAATGGTTTTATATATACATGTATGTATATAAATATATATATATAATGTTTTATATATATACATATATGTATATAAATATACATATGTGTATATATAATGTTTTTATATAGACATATAAGTATTTAAATATATATATACATTTATGTATATATAATGTTTTTATATATACATATATATTTATATACATATATGTATATATATATAATGTTTTTATATATATATATATATGTATATAAATATACATATATGTTTTTATATATATATATATGTTTTTATATATATACATATATGTATATAAATATACATATGTGTATATATAATGTTTTTATATATACATATATGTATTTAAATATATATATATAATGTTTTTGTATATATGAATATATAATGTTTTTATATATATACATATATGTATATAAATATATATATGTTTTTATATGTATACACATGTATATAAATATACATATGTGTATATATAATGTCTTTATATATACATATATATAATGTTTTTATATATATACATATATGTATATAAATATATATATGAATATATAATGTTTTTATATATATACATATATGTATATAAATATATATATGAATATATAATGTTTTTATATATGAATTGTAGCTTGCTGGGTAAACAGAAGGTGGCGGTAATGCACCGATAGGCTGGATGACAACTTCCGTAAAACGAGAAGAAGAAGAAAAAGAAACGGAAGCTAACACTCTCGCACATGCGCAGTGTGTCTACCGTTCAGCGCTGGAGAAGATGGCGGCGCCCATAGACCTGGAGCTGAAGAAGGTAAGATGAGATGAGATGAGATGAGATAACTCTTTATTAGGAGGTGACTATGAACGAGGAACAGCTCGTGAGCTACCTGATACTGTGACCTGCTCACGTGCTCTGTGTTCACCCACGAGCCCGGGGATCGAACCCACGACACACCGTTTACCTACCGGTCTGTTAGCAACGCTGCAGCTAGCACCGCAGCTAGCACCGCAGCTAGCATGTGTATATACATATATATGTGTATATATTTATATATGTATATATATATATATATGTGTATATATATATACACATATATATATATATATATATATATATATATATATATATATATATATATATATATATATATATATATATATATATATATATATATATATATATATATATATATATATATATATATGTATATATACATATATATGTATATATATATATATATATATATATGTATATATATATATATATGTATATATATGTATATATATATATATATATATCTATATACATGTATATGTATATATATGTGTATATGTATATATACATATATATGTATATATATATACATATATGTATATATATATATATATATATATATATATATATATGTATATATATATATGTATGTATATGTATATATATATACATGTATATGTATATACATGTATATGTATATATATATGTATATATGTATATACGTGTATATATATATATATGTATATATATATATATATATATATATATATATGGCGATGTATATATCTCGTGTATATATATGTATGTGTATATATATGTATCAACATGTATATATGTATGTATATATGTGTATATATATAAATATATATATAACATTGTGTGAGATACGTATATGTTTATATATGTATATATGTGTATATATATATACATATACGTATATGTATGTATATGTATGTGCACGATATGGGCAAAATATGATATCCTGATATATGTATATATCTCGATTTTCGATATGTATATGTGTGATATATATATACAGATACGTATATGTTTATATATGTATATATGTGTATATATATATACATATACGTATATGTATGTATGTATGTATATATGTGTATATATGTGTATGTGTTCAGCATTAAAGGTTCATATTAGCATACAGCAATACTACAGTAAATACATGTTCAACATTAATCCTTTCACCTGTTGTGTTTCATAAAGAGTACAACGCTTCTGTTTCAACCAACGCAGACATTCAAAGTCGATTGAGGTTTAATTGAGCTAGGTCGTCATATTTTAGGATGTCATCACCCTAAAATATTAATAACATCCTGGAATACATTCGAAGTTGTCATCAGAGTGATGCCTCTCTCTTGTAGACCTTCTCTGAGCTGCAGGTGAAGGTTGTTCAGGTGTTTTTCATCAGAGTGATGCCTCTCTCTTGTAGACCTTCTCTGAGCTGCAGGTGAAGGTTGTTCAGGTGTTTTTCATCAGAGTGATGCCTCTCTCTTGTAGACCTTCTCTGAGCTGCAGGTGAAGGTTGTTCAGGTGTTTTTCATCAGAGTGATGCCTCTCTCTTGTAGGCCTTCTCTGAGCTGCAGGTGAAGATGATCGACACGCAGCAGAAGGTGAAGTTGGCCGACCTGCAGATCGATCAGCTGACTCGGGTCCAGAAACATGCTAAGCTAACTCACGCTGAGATCGCTACGCTGTCGGACAACACGCGACTCTACGAGGGAGTCGGACGCATGTGAGTCTCCAGAACCAGCAGGCTCTTAGCTCACCTGGACAGGTGACACACATCAGTTAAAGATGCTAGGCCAAACAATCAGTATCTCAAAGCTTATATTCCATATCATTCACACACTGACGACAGGGCTACCATGCAAGGTGCCAGCTGCCCATCAGACTCTAACATTCAGTCCAGTCCACACCGATGGAAAAGTGCCGGGTATCGAACCGCCAATCCTCTGATTGGAGAACTACCCTGCTCTCCACTGCGCCACAGCCGATATCTAGATTTCACACAGAGTGGTGTGTCTTATTCACAACGTCATCTTTGGCAGACTGAAATCTACAAGCATACAAAGATTTTCTATATTTTGATCAAAAACAATCTTTCAGTTTAATGTCAACATTGAAGTGAACCTTATTTTAGAGGTTTTCATCTGCAGCTGATCTGTGTTTCAGGTTCATCCTTCAGTCCAAAGAGGAAATCAACAACCAGCTGACGGACAAACAGAAAACAGCTGACGAGAAGATCAAAGAGCTCGAGGTACTGATACTTTATACACACTGAGATACACGATAAATACACGATGAATACACGCTGAATACACACTGAGATACACGATAAATACACGCTGAGATACATGATAAATACACGCTGAGATATACGATAAATACACGCTGAATACACGCTGAATACACGCTGAGATACACGATAAATACACGATAAATACACGGTGAGATACATGATAAATACACGCTGAGATACATGATAAATACACGCTGAGATACATGATAAATCCACGATAAATACATGGTGAGATACATGATAAATACACGCTGAGATACATGATAAATACACGCTGAGATACATGATAAATACACGATAAATCCATGGTGAGATACATGATAAATACACGCTGAGATACATGATAAATACACGCTGAGATACATGATAAATACACGCTGAGATACATGATAAATACACGCTGAGATACATGATAAATACACGCTGAGATACACGTTAAATACATGAGGTCACTAAGTGTCGTCAGTGTTTCTTTGTCCTGTGATGTCAGTGGTCTGACTGTTTTTTTTGGGGTTTTTTTCAGCAAAAGAAGGTGTACCTTGAACGCAGCGTAAAAGAAGCTGAAGACAACATCAGAGAGATGCTGCTCTCCAGAAGAGCTCAGTAATAAAAAATCAATAAGATACTTCATCAATAACACACATGTGCTCATGTCAGTAAATGTCTTCTAGTTGTTCCTATTAAAATGTTGAACCGGTCTGTTTCTGGGTTTTATTACTACAGAGTGAGACTTCTTTATTTTACCTGAGAACGTGATCAGAGTGAGACCTCTTTATTGGTTTAAGGTTTTGGATCAATACATTTGATCACCACGGAAGGAGAGAGGAAACAGGAGGGAGGAGAGGAGACAGGAGGGAGGAGAGGAAACAGGAGGGAGGAGAGGAGACAGGAAACAGGAGGGAGGAGACAGGAGGGAGGAGAGGAGAGAGGAAACGGGAGGGAGGAGAGGAGACAGGAAACGGGAGGGAGGAGACAGGAGGGAGGAGAGGAGACAGGAAACAGGAGGGAGGAGAGGAAACAGGAGGGAGGAGAGGAGACAGGAAACAGGAGGGAGGAGACAGGAGTGCAGCTAGTGTTCAGTGGTCAAGAGTTTGAGGTGCAGAGAGCGATGAAGAGGACTCATCTGAGCGAAATGGAATACACATTAAAAGCAGCAGTGAGGTTAGCACAGGTTAGCTTCTTTAGCTTTCTAAAGGGACACGGGGTCAAAGGTCAGAGTATAGAACATGGAGGATAGCACGGAGGTTCCCGCAGTGCGCCGTGTGTTTCTACGGGTTTTAGTGGTTATGGGTCCTGAGAGACTAGGGATGTACACTGGTAGAGGATCTGTCAGAACCCGGTCCGTTCTGCGCATGTGCGTACTTATTCCATGTCATTAAAAAAATATATCAACTTCGCCGGCACGCAATGAATCTTGGGATATGTTGCATATGTTGGTTATATTGCATATATTGCATATGTTGGATATGTTGGGCCGTGAAGGATCCATCAGTTGTATCCTCAGAATCTGGGAAAAGAAGGCTGCATTAGTGAGTCTTTGAAACGGTCTACAAATGAAGCCTCTGAAGGATGCAGCCTCTGAAGGATGAAGTCTCTGAAGGATATTATACTATAAGATACTTAAATCTGTAACAATACTTCATTATATTATTATTATATTCCTTTATTGATCCCCATGGGGGAAATTCAAGTGTTGCAGCAGCTCAACTACACAGAAACAGATAATAAATACACATATTATACAATAAAATAAAAATAGAATAAAATAAAAAATAAGAATACAAATAAAAAATGTACAGTATATCCACATGGGGGGCTGGTCAGCATGATGACAGACTGTGGTCTCTGCTGTTGTTGTACAGTCTGATGGCAGTGGGCACAAATTAGTCTGAAGCTCCGTCCTGCTCTTTGGCAGAATCAGCCGATGGCTGAAAGAGCTGCCCAGCTGCCACAGTTCCTCATGGAGAGGGTGAGAGGGATTGTCCAGGATGGCTCTGAGTGTGACCTTCATCCTCCTCTCACCCACTGACTCCAGACTGTCCAGCTCCAGACCACCACAGAGCTGGCTCTCCTCACCAGCTTGTTGAGTTTGTTGGCATCTCCAGTCCTGATGCCACCACCCCAGCACACCACAGCGAAGAAGAGGGCACTGGCTACCACAGACTGGTAGAAGAAGAGGGCACTGGCTACCACAGACTGGTAGAAGAAGAGAAGAAGAGGGCACTGGCTACCACAGACTGGTAGAAGAAGAGGGCACTGGCTACCACAGACTGGTAGAAGAAGAGGGCACTGGCTACCACAGACTGGTAGAAGAAGAGGGCACTGGTTACCACAGACTGGTAGAAGAAGAGGGCACTGGCTACCACAGACTGGTAGAAGAAGAGGGCACTGGCTACCACAGACTGGTAGAAGAAGAGGGCACTGGCTACCACAGACTGGTAGAAGAAGAGGGCACTGGTTACCACAGACTGGTAGAAGAAGAGGGCACTGGTTACCACAGACTGGTAGAAGAAGAGGGCACTGGCTACCACAGACTGGTAGAAGAAGAGGGCACTGGCTACCACAGACTGGTAGAAGAAGAGGGCACTGGTTACCACAGACTGGTAGAAGAAGAGAAGAACCACAGACTGGTAGAAGAAGAGGGCACTGGCTACCACAGACTGGTAGAAGAAGAGGGCACTGGCTACCACAGACTGGTAGAAGAAGAGGGCACTGGCTACCACAGACTGGTAGAAGAAGAGGGCACTGGCTACCACAGACTGGTAGAAGAAGAGGGCACTGGCTACCACAGACTGGTAGAAGAAGAAGGGCACTGGCTACCACAGACTGGTAGAAGAAGACTGGTAGAAGAAGAGGGCACTGGTTACCACTGGTAGAAGAAGAGGGCAGACTGGTAGAAGAAGAGGGCACTGGCTACCACAGACTGGTAGAAGAAGAGGGCACTGGTTACCACAGACTGGTAGAAGAAGAGGGCACTGGTTACCACAGACTGGTAGAAGAAGAGGGCACTGGCTACCACAGACTGGTAGAAGAAGAGGGCACTGGCTACCACAGACTGGTAGAAGAAGAGAAGAAGAAGAAGGGGCACTGGTTACCACAGACTAGTAGAAGAAGAGGGCGCTGGCTACCACAGACTGGTAGAAGAAGAGGGCACTGGTTACCACTGACTGGTAGAAGAAGAGGGCACTGGTTACCACAGACTGGTAGAAGAAGAGGGCGCTGGCTACCACAGACTGGTAGAAGAAGAGGCTACCACAGACTGGTAGAAGAAGAGGGCGCTGGCTACCACAGACTGGTAGAAGAAGAGAAGAAGATGACGCTGGCTACCACAGACTGGTAGAATGCCTTGAGCAGTTTATTGCACACATTGAAGGACCTCAGCCTCCTCAGGAAGAACAGCCTGTCTGTCCTTTCCTGTAGAGGGCAGTGTTGTGTGTCCAGTCCAGTTTATTGTTGATCTGCACCCCAAGGTGCTTGTAGGACTCAACCCTCTCCACCCCCCCCTCCCTGAATGAAAACAGCTTCTGTTGCTCTGGTAGTCCACCACAAGCTCCTTGGTCTTGCTGATGTTGAGCTTCAGGTGGTTGATATTTAAATCTATAACAATACTTCATATATTATATCATACTATAAGATACTTAAATCTGTAACAATACTTCATATATAATACTATAAGATACTTAAATCTGTAACAATACTTCATATATTATATAATACTATAAGATACTTAAATCTATAACAATACTTCATATATTATATAATACTATAAGATACTTAAATCTGTAACAATACTTCATATATTATATAATACTATAAGATACATATATTATTGCTGCCTTACTGTCTGTCTCTCTCTCTGTCTGCCTGTCTCTCTGCCTGTCTGTCTGTCTCTCTGCCTGTCTGTCTCTTTGTCTGTCTGTCTCTCTGCCTGTGTCTTTGTCTGTCTGTCTGTCTGTCTGCCTGTCTCTCTGTCTGTCTGTCTCTCTGCCTGTCTGTCTCTCAGCTGCAGGGAAGTCCACCTTCGTGCGTCTCCTTCAGGGGGAGTCAGAGGACTGGGAGGTGATTCCTGAACCCATCGGGAAATGGTGCAACGTCCAGAATGACAGTAATGCCTCATTCTCAATGAAGCTGCCACAGAGAAAGCATCGTGTCCGAGCACCTTTATTGATTTCTCCCCTTTTCAGGGTGTAACATTTATACCTGTGTGTATGTGTGTTTACCTGTGTATGTGTGTTTACCTGTGTATGTGTGTTTACCTGTGTATACCTGTGTGTATGTGTGTTTACCTGTGTATGTGTGTTTACCTGTGTATGTGTGTATACCTGTGTGTATGTGTGTTTACCTGTGTATGTGTGTTTACCTGTGTATGTGTGTTTACCTGTGTATACCTGTGTGTATGTGTGTTTACCTGTGTATGTGTGTTTACCTGTGTATGTGTGTTTACCTGTGTGAATGTGTGTTTACCTGTGTATGTGTGTATACCTGTGTGTATGTGTGTTTACCTGTGTATACCTGTGTGTATGTGTGTTTACCTGTGTATGTGTGTTTACCTGTGTGTATGTGTGTTTACCTGTGTATACCTGTGTGAATGTGTGTTTACCTGTGTATGTGTGTATACCTGTGTGTTTACCTGTGTGTATGTGTGTTTACCTGTGTATGTGTGTATACCTGTGTGTATGTGTGTTTACCTGTGTGTTTGTGTGTTTACCTGTGTATACCTGTGTGAATGTGTGTTTACCTGTGTATGTGTGTTTACCTGTGTATACCTGTGTGTATGTGTGTTTACCTGTGTATGTGTGTTTACCTGTGTGTATGTGTGTTTACCTGTGTATACCTGTGTGAATGTGTGTTTACCTGTGTATGTGTGTATACCTGTGTGTATGTGTGTTTACCTGTGTATACCTGTGTATGTGTGTTTACCTGTGTATACCTGTGTATGTGTGTTTACCTGTGTATACATGTGTGTATGTGTGTTTACCTGTGTATACCTGTGTGAATGTGTGTTTACCTGTGTATACCTGTGTATGTGTGTTTACCTGTGTGTATGTGTGTTTACCTGTGTATACCTGTGTATGTGTGTTTACCTGTGTGTATGTGTGTTTACCTGTGTGTATGTGTGTTTACCTGTGTATGTATGTGTGTTTACCTGTGTATGTGTGTTAACCTGTGTATACCTGTGTATGTGTGTTTACCTGTGTGTATGTGTGTTTGCAGGAGTTGAGTTCCTCTCAGAAGAGTGGAGGAAACCTGCTTCAGATGTTATATGATAAACCAAGCCGCTGGTCCTACACCTTCCAGGTAACTACTTTAGACCCCGCCTACTCATGTGCTGAAGATAAGCAGCAGGTAAAGCAGTTTCACAAACATTTACCTGTCTGTCTGTCTGTCTGTCTCTGTCTGTCTCTTTATGTCTGTCTGTCAGAGTTATGTGTGTCTCAGCAGAGTTCGATCTCAGCTTCAGTCTCCGCCAGTCAAACTTCAGCAGGTTGAAAACCCCGTCCAGTTCTATGAACGCTCTGTCTACTCAAGCAGGTAACTATACACACACACCTGGGACAGGTGACTATATACACACACCTGGGACAGGTGACTATATACACACACCTGGGACAGGTGACTATATACACACACCTGAGACAGGTGACTATATACACACACCTGGGACAGGTGACTATATACACACACCTGGGACAGGTGACTATATACACACACCTGGGACAGGTGACTATATACACACACCTGAGACAGGTGACTATATACACACACCTGGGACAGGTGACTATATACACACACCTGGGACAGGTGACTATATACACACACCTGAGACAGGTGACTATATACACACACCTGGGACAGGTGACTATATACACACACCTGGGACAGGTGACTATATACACACAGGTGACTATATACACACACCTGGGACAGGTGACTATATACACACACCTGAGACAGGTGACTATATACACACACCTGAGACAGGTGACTATATACACACCTGAGACAGGTGACTATATACACACACCTGAGACAGGTGACTATACACAGACAGGTGACACCTGAGACAGGTGACTATATACACACACCTGAGACAGGTGACTATACACACACACCTGAGACAGGTGACTATATACACACACCTGAGACAGGTGACTATACACACACACCTGAGACAGGTGACTATACAGACAGGTGACACACACACCTGAGACAGGTGACTATATACACACACCTGAGACAGGTGACTATATACACACACCTGAGACAGGTGACTATATACACACACCTGAGACAGGTGACTATATACACACACCTGAGACAGGTGACTATACACACACACCTGAGACAGGTGACTATATACACACACCTGAGACAGGTGACTATATACACACACCTGAGACAGATGACTATATACACACACCTGAGACAGGTGACTATAGACACACCTGAGACAGTGTTTAAAAATGTGATGTGCGTGTTGTGTAAACTGTAAATAATGAGAAGGGTCTTCAGAATCTATTATTGTTTGCGTAACATTCAGGCAGCAGAGTGTCCAGTAGTAACCCGGTGTACTGTGTGTTCTGTGTGTTCTGTGTGTTCTGTGTGTTCTGTGTGTACAGGTACGTGTTTGCGTCCAACCTGTTTGAGTGTGGTAACCTGACGGAGACAGAGTGGAGCGTTTATCAGGACTATCACACCTGGTTACTGAACCAGTTTGAACCCGACATCGCCCTTGACGCCATCATCTACCTGAGAGCTCAGCCACAGGTAATGGTTAGGGGTTGTCATAACTATAGACCTGAACCAGTCCTAACTATAGACCTGAACCAGTCCTAACTATAAACCTGAACCAGTCCTAACTATAGACCTGGTTCCACAGAAGAGGAGCCTGATAACTGAAGGCTCTGGCTCCCATCCTACTTTTATCTCCTCTAGGAACCACAAGTAACCCTGCATTGATGGAGCGCAGCTCTCTAGTTGGGTAATATGGAACTATAAGTTCCTTAAGATAAGACGGTGCCTGGCCAGTTAGAGCTTTGTAGGTGAGTAAAATAATTTTAAATTCTATTCTTGATTTAACAGGGAGCCAGTGCAGAGAAGCTAATACTGGAGTAATATGATCTCTTTGCTTAGTTTTTGTTAGAACACGTGCTGCAGCATTCTGGATCAACTGTAGAGATTTAAGAGACCTATTAGAGCAGCCTGATAATAAGGAGTTACAGTAATCTAGTCTAGAGGTAACAAATGCATGAACTAGTTTTTCTGCTTTGAGACAGGATTTGACTGATTTTCGCAATGTTACGTAAATGAATAAAGGCTGTCCTTGAGATCTGTTTTATATAAGAGTTAAAGGACAGATCCTGATCAAAGATAACTCTGAGGCGTTCATGTTCCTCTCTCTCTCTGTACGTTCCAGCGCTGCGTTCATGTTCCTCTCTCTCTCTGTACGTTCCAGCGCTGTATGCAGCGTCTGCTCCATCGAGGCAGAGAGGAGGAACAGGGGATTCCTCTGGAGTATCTCGAACAACTTCACTCTAAACATGAAGCCTGGCTGCTGAACAGGAACCTCAGGTGTGTGTGTGTGTGTGTGTGTGTGTGTGTGTGTGTGTGTGTGTGTGTGTGTGTGTGTGTGTGTGTGTGTCTGTGTGTGCCTGTGTGTCTGTGTCTGTGTGTGCCTGTGTGTCTGTGTGTGCCTGTGTGTCTGTGTGTGTGTGTGTGTGTGTGTGTCTGTGTGTGCCTGTGCCTGTGTGTGTGTGTGTGTGTGTGTGTGTGTGTGTGTGTGTGTGTGTGTGTGTGTGTGTGTGTCTGTGTGTGCTGTGTGTCTGTGTGTGTGTGTCTGTGTGTCTGTGTGTCTGTGTGTGTGTGTGTCTGTGTGTCTGTGTGTGTGTGTCTGTGTCTGTGTCTGTGTGTGTGTGTGTCTGTGTCTGTGTGTGTGTCTGTGTGTGTGTGTGCCTCTGTGTCTGTGTGTGTGTGTGTGTACTTTGATTTCAACCAAACTGTAGCTTTTATCAGCGGTGCGTTCAGGGTCTGTGTTTGTTCAGGTTGGACTTTCAGTACCTGAATGAACTTCCTGTTCTCGTTCTGGATGTCAAGGACGACTTCAAGAACGATCGCATCAAACGGGAAGCCATGATGGACAAGGTTCATGTTCATCTGAGTTCTACTGAGTTCTACTGAGTTCTACTGAGTTCTACTGTTCCCTCTGATCTGATCTGGAGTCTGTTTCCTCCTGCAGGTCCGAGAGTTCCTCACGTCGCTGTAGACCTTCACCCGGTTTCACTCTGTCAACGTTCCTCTGACTGAATATTTAACTTTGTCTGGATGAGTTATGGTTCCGTTCGTAACGCAGAACTCCAAGTTTAGCTGCAGAGCTGTACTCTTTTTACTGTGTGTGTGTGTGTGTGTGTGTGTGTGTGTGTGTGTGTGTGTGTGTGTGTGTGTGTGTGTGTGTGTGTGTGTGCTTCATGTATTTACTTGAAGTACTTTGACATTTATACTTCAGTCTCTACTCTGAGGTAAAACCTGTAAAAATACTTGTTTGTCTGAACAGTGAGGTCTCAGTGAACACGATGCGTTCAGGAACTCACGGCGCTTTTCTATGCTGGAATAAAGAAACTCCCACTGACTGTGTGTTGTTTTTTTAAACTGAAGACTTTATTTGTTTATATTTAGTCAGTGAGAAACATGAAGTTGAAGATGGAAGATAAAAACACTTTGAAGATGTTTTAATTTAAACCAGTAAATGACTGGATTAAGATTAGAGATGAGATTATTTCACTTCACTCTCATTTTGTGAGGAAAGAACCTTTTTAAATCAGGAAGTGAAGAACCTGAAATAAACTGTACATCCCGTGATATGACGTCACGGTAACGTGATCCGTCCCATTCAACCCTTCAGTCCCAGTCTTGCTCACTGGAGCCAGGTGACCTCAGACCAGTCCTGAGTTATGGTTTAAGGTTTAGGGGGAACCGGGACCTAAATGAACAGTGATTCTACGTTTTATTGATAACAACCAACAGGTGGCGCCGCTGAAACGTGAAGTTCATATTGATCAACATGAAAACAGGAACCAAAGAAACATCAGTGACACAAAACTACATTTGTCTGTTAAGATAAGATACTCCTTTTTCTTTTCCTCTTAAATCAGATTTTGTGTTTCAGTGAGACTTAAAAAAACACTCACACTATATCCATTTCTATATATATATATACAGCGGGTAAAATAAGTATAGAACACGTCACCATTTTTCTCAGTAAATATATTTCTAAAGGTGCTATTGACATGACATTTTCACCAGATGTCGGCAACAACCCAAGTAATCCATATTCCTCAGCTGAGAACATGAGAACCACCAAACGAGGAGAAAAGAGGTTCAATGAGTGACAGGACATGACTCAGCAGCTGACCTTTGACCTCATGTGTCACATGGTCTATGAATGTCTCACCTGCAGCAGGTAAATAAATCATGTACTGACTCACTAACACACACAAATCTCAATGTGCTCAGTACGTAGTAAGTACTAACTGAAATACTTTGAATTAATTTGCACTCATCAGTCTCCACTCATGAACACGAAGAGGAACCAGGGTTCTTTAAGAACAGTATCATGTCGTTCTCTGTAGTACCATGATGAGGATGTTCTACCTGTCTGTGGTGTTATTATTTACATATATATATATATATATATATATATATATATATATATATATATATATATATATATATATATATATATATATTTGTCTCTCTATCTATCTGTCTGTCTGTCTGTCTGTCTGTCTGACGTTCTACCTGCTGAGATGTTTGTTGTCGGATGAATTCCAGAAGAGAAGAACTCGGCGAGGATCGAGGAAACGAAAACAAAGAGAGATGAAGCTCAGCGGGATGAAGACCATGAGAGTTTAGAAAGGTCAGGAGGAGGTTTGAGAGAGTAAACAGATAATTATATCATGTTTATATCACCCCATCTTATTACAGCTGTCTAGATTTAGAGTTATTGATTATCAACTCATTGATCTTCAAAATCAGGCTGAATGTCTTCCATAGAGAGAGAGAGAGAGAGAGAGAGACTACGCTCAACCATTAACGGAGAAACAAATGATTGTTAAGCCAAGAACAAAAGAAAGAGATGGAGTCAGTGATGTTCAATGTCTGTGGACCATTCACCAGAGAGAGAGACAGATAGATAGAGAGAGAGAGACAGAGAGAGAGACAGAGAGAGAGAGTTGGTACTGACTTTTCTTTTCCTCTTAAAGCCATCCACTGGTCCACCTGTCCGTCAGTCCACCTGTCTGTCTGTCCACCTGTCTGTCTGTCCAGCCCTCCAGTCGTCCGTCAAACTGTAAGTACATTCTCTCTGGTTCTTTTCATTCTTTGTACTGAGCTGCATTAATCCTTTAAGAACTGTCACCAGACTCCATTCAAATATTTCACATTTTTAGAGTTCACTATGAAACCACTGCTGAGCTTTCCTGTTGACTTTATGTACCATCACTGAGAGAAGAGTAGACCATGAGATAGTTCAGAGGAGGTCTGGAACAGTTAGGAGGAGGTCTGGAACAGTTCATAGGAGGTCTGGAACAGTTAGGAGGAGGTTTGGAGCAGTTAGGAGGAGGTCTGGAACAGCTCAGAGGAGGTCTGGAACAGTTCAGAGGAGGTCTGGAACAGCTCCGAGGAGGTCTGGAACAGTTCAGAGGAGGTCTGGAACAGTTAGGAGGAGGTCTGGAACAGTTCAGAGGAGGTCTGGAACAGTTAGGAGGAGGTCTGGAACAGTTCAGAGGAGGTCTGGAACAGTTAGGAGGAGGTCTGGAACAGTTCAGAGGAGGTCTGGAACAGTTAGGAGAGTTTATAGGAGGGTGACTGAGGGAAATGAAGCTCTAAAACTGTGAACAGGAGTTTCTGTTGTAATTGTTGTTGTTTTTAGTGAGTCGCCTTCCTGAGGAACCATTGGACCAGAACTCTTGGTTTATCACTGTGGTTCTGGATCAGAACTTCTTGTGACTGAAGAGTCCAGTTGTGTTTCTGGAGAGAAGATGGGCTTTGCTGACCTGCTGGAGGAGGTGAGACAGTTTACTGAACTACTTCTGTGTACTGCATCGTGTACTCTGATCACTGAATCGTGAACTTTGATCACTGCATCGTGTACTCTGATCACTGCATCGTGTACTCTGATCACTGCATCGTGTACTCTGATCACTGCATCGTGTATTCTGATCACTGAATCGTGTACTTTGATCACTGCATCGTATAATCAGATTACTGTCATTTAATCTTTTAATGCATCATGTACTATGGTCAATGTAATCATAAAATCTGATTACCGCTTCTTCTAATCTGAGTACTGCATCTTTCAATCTGATAACTGTGTTATGTAATCTGATAAATGTGTTTTATAATCTGACTACTGAGTCTTGTAATCTGATTATTGCATCATATAATCAGATTACTGTGTCTTGAAATCTGACTACTGCTTCATGTAATCTGACGACTGCTTCATGTAATTGGATTACTGTGTCTTGTAATCTGGTTACTGTGTCTTATAATCGTTACTGCTTGTGATGAAGGTGTGTAATGTAACCCCCCCCCCCTACCATGGACAGGTGGGCGGGTTCGGCAGGTACCAGTGGCTCCATGTGACTCTGATCAGTTTACCTGGTTTGTTGATGGCGAGTCAGAACCTGCTGAATAACTTTGTCTCAGGAATCCCCGGCCACCACTGCAGCCTGCCGGCCAATCACAGCCTCTACAACCTGTCTCAATACCAGGTAACCTGTCTTCACCTGTCAGATGAGCCAATCAATCAGCTCAGTGCCACGATCGATCAATGTGATTGGTTGTTACAGGTGGAGGAGAAACAGTACATCAAAGCTTTTATCCCTATGGACTCTTCAGGAACTAGACTGGACCGCTGCAGGAGGTAATCGTTGACTTCCTCTCCGTGTTGCATTGTATTGATGATTAACGTCCCTCTGACATCACTTCCTGTTTGTTCAGGTATGTTGAGCCTCAGTGGCAGCTGTTGGTCGCTAACAACAACGCTAATGTTAGCATGCTACAGACAGAAGGATGTTTAGACGGATGGACATTCGACAGCTCAGAGTTCCTGGCCACCACCGTCTCCGAGGTAACGAGAAGAACGAAGTAGTAATACTCAAGGAGTATCACTACGACCAACTACGCCCTACTACCTCCTAAAGTACCACTAGGAGGTAGTATTGATACTTCAGGAGGTAGTAGTGGTACTTTAAGAGGTAGTAGTGGTACTTTAGGAGGGAGTAGTGGTACTTCAGGAGGTAGTAGTGATACTTCAGGAGGTAGTAGTGGTACTTTAGGAGGGAGTAGTGGTACTTTAGGAGGTAGAAGTGGTACTTTAGGAGGTAGTAGTTATACTTCAGGTGGTAGTAGTGGTACTTTAAGAGGTAGTACTGTGGTGTAGTGGAGAACAGGGTAGTTCTCCAATCAGAGGATCGGCGGTTCGATACCCGGCCTCGGCAGTCGATGTGTCCTTGGGCAAGACACTTAACCCCAAGTTGCTCCTGAAGGCTTGCCATCGGTGTGGACTGGATGTTGCATGAATGTTAGTCAGAGTCTGATGGTGGCACCTTGCATGGTAGCCTGTCATCAGTGTGTGAATGGGTGAATGATATGTAATATACTACTGACTGTAAGTCGCTTTGGATAAAAGCGTCTGCTAAATGACTGTAATGTAATGTAGTAGTGGTACTTTAGGAGGTAGTAGTTATACTTCAGGCAGCAGTAGTGATACTTCAGAGGTAGTAGTTATACTTCAGGCAGTACTAGTGGTACTTTAGAGGTAGTATTGGTGGTACTTTACAAGCCAGTAGTGCTACTTCAGGAGGTAGTAGTGGTACTTTAGGAGGTAGTATTGGTGGTACTTCAGGAGGTAGTAGTGGTACTTTAGGTGTCACAGTTCTTCCTCCATACTGTCAGTAGTTCCATACTCCCTGTCACTGTCTCACTCACCTAATTTGCTCACTCTGTTCACCTGCCTGTCACTCTCTCTCAGTTCACTCCGGCCACTCCCAGTTCCACTTCCAGCTCACAGCCCAGCCCCCTCTCTCTCACCACACTCTCCCTCACTCATCTAATCAGCTTCATGCAGTGCACCTGTCTGCCACACCCACCTCATCAGCACAATCCCTCTCACCTGCTCACTCTGCTGCACCTACACCCTGCAGTATAAATGCCCCACTCATTCACACACTCGCTGCCAGATCGTTCGTTGTTTTCGTGCTACACTTTCCAGCAATTTCCCGTGGACTGATTTCCCGTTGCCGACCCTGCCTGTCTGGACTTCCCTGCCTTGCCTGTGCCCCGGTCAACGTCTCAGCCTTCTGTCCCAGACCACGGTATTCCTACCTTGCCTCTGCCCCGGTTAACAGTCTCAGCCTTCTGTCCCAGACCACGGTATTCCTACCTTACCTCTACCCCGGTTAACCGACTCAGCCTTCTGTCCCCGACCACGAGATTAGCCTCCGCTTCCTCTGGTTTCCGTCTGCCTGATCCCTTGCCTGTTTCCCACTGTGAGTCATATCCTGCCTGTGTCTGCTGTGTTCTCAGCTTCAAATAAAGCTCCAGAACTTTATCTGTCTCCTCGTCGTACTGCTCTTGGGTCCACACACCAACCGTGACAGTACGATCTGGCCACGACATGGACCCAGCGTTCGACACCTCGTCACAGGCCCGGTTCGGGTTCATTGAAGAGGCGCTCCAGAGACGCGAGACCAAGGTTGTCACCAACACCGCTGATGTTCGTCACGCCCTGGCGAGCAGCAACCAGGCCTGGACTGCCCTGTTTAACCAGGTTCAGCAGCTCATGACAGCCATTTCGCAGACCTTCGCTCAGCCTGTTCCTAAGCTTGTCTTGCCGGCTTTCCTGACTGTGCCTGTCTCGCCGGATATCCAGACTGCGCCTGTCTCGCCGGATATCCAGACTGCGCCTATCTCGCCGGCTATTCAGACTGCGCCTGTCTCGCCGACTTTCTGGCCGCTGCCTGCACCTCCTGTCCCGCCAGCTTTCCAGCTGATGCCTGTCCAGTCGGCGTTCAGGCCGACCTCTGACCCTTCGGTGTTCCGGCCGACTCCTGTCCCGTCGGCGTTCCTGCCGACTCCTGACCCGTCGGCGTCCCGGCCGACTCCTGGTTCAGCAGCTCCCGGCCGACTCCTGGTTCAGCAGTTCCGGCCGACTCCTGTCCAGTCGACGTTCAGGCTGACTCCTGACTCATCGGCGCCCCTGCCGTTTCCTGTTCCGTCGGCGTTCCTCCCGGCTCCTGACTCATCGGCGCTCCTGCCGACTCCTGTTCTGTCTGCGTTCCTGCCGACTCCTGACCCATCGGCGCCCTGCCGATTCCTGTTCTGTCTGCGTTCCTGCCGACTCCTGACGCATCGGCGCCCCAGCCGACTCCTGTTCCGTTGGCGTCCCGGCCGACTCCTGACCCGTTCCGATTCCTGACCCGTTGCCCGTTCCGGTCGTCTCCTGACCCGTAGGCGTTCCGGTCAACTCCTGACCCGTCGGCGCCCCGGCCGACTTCTGTCCCGTCGGCGCCCCGGCCGACTCCTGTCCATTCGGCGTTCTGGCCGACTCCTGACCCGTCGGCGTTCTGGCCGACTCCTGACCCGTCGGCGTTCTGGCCGACTCCTGACCCTTCGGTGTTCCGGCCGACTCCTGACCCGTCGGCGCCCCTGCCGATTCCTGTTCCTGTGCCTGTCACTCTCTCTCAGTTCACTCTGGCCAGTTCCACTTCCAGCTCACAGCCCAGCCCCCTCTCTCTCACCACACTCTCCCTCACTCATCTAATCAGCTTCATGCAGTGCACGAGATTAGCCTCTGCTTCCTCTGGTTTCTGTCTGCCTGATCCCTTGCTACTTCAGAAGTTAATAGTCGTACTTTAGGAGGTAGAAGTGGCACTTTAGGAGCCAGTGGTGGTACTTTAGGAGGTAGTATTGGTGGTACTTTAGGAGCCAGTAGTGGTACTTTAGAGGTAGTATTGGTGGTACTTTAGGAGCCAGTAGTGGTACTTTAGAGGTAGTATTGGTGGTACTTTAGGAGCCAGTAGTGGTACTTTAGAGGTAGTATTGGTGGTACTTTAGGAGCCAGTAGTGGTACTTTAGAGGTAGTCTCTGAATGTGTCTCTCTCTTTCAGTGGGAGCTGGTTTGTTCTCTGCGTCCTCTGAAACAGATGATTCAGACCATCTACATGGGCGGAGTTTTAACTGGAGCCATTATCTTCGGAGGTCTTTCCGACAGGTGAACCTCGCCTGTTCAGACTGCAGACACACAAATATTAACATTAAAGTTTTGAACCAGCAGCAGCTATGAAGCAATGTTTTCATCACCATTTGAGCTCCATATTGTCTGTCCTTCAACCTGTCCACTAAAGTCAAATCATTAAGAATCTCCCTTTCTGTCCGTCTCTCTGTCTGTCTCTCTCTCTCCCTCAGGTTTGGGAGGCGGTCTATCCTTATATGGTCCTACCTGCAGCTGGGTATTCTGGGTTGTAGCTCCGCCCTCTCTCCTTCATACTCCACCTACTGTATTTTTAGGTTTTTGAGTGGGATGGCGGTGTCTGGCATCATCCTGAATGGAGTCTCACTGAGTACCTGTCTACCTGTCTGTATGCCTGTCTGTATGTCCAAGCTGATGATGTGTCCTCAGAGGTTGATCAACATGTCTGTCTACCTGTCTGTCTCCAGAGGTGGAGTGGATCCCGACCAAAGAGAGGACGTTAGTGGGCACGCTCTCCTCCTTCTTCTTCACCTTTGGTCAGATGATCCTGGCGGGGCTTGCCTATTGGCTGAGAGACTGGAGGAAGTTACAGGTGGTGGCCTGTGCCCCCATGTTCCTGTTCTTCAGCTACAGCTGGTCTGCGGAGACTTTCAAAGTAAAAGTGTCTAATCTTTCTGCTCCCTGATTGGGCGGGGATTTCTGATCTTTCTGCTCTCTGATTGGTCAGGTGGTATGCAGAGTCGGCTCGTTGGTCGGTTCTGAACCGTCGGTCTGAGGAAGCGTTAAAGAATCTTCATCGAGTCGCTCGAATCAACGGGAAACCAGAGGTTGTGGACAAATTAACCCTGGAGGTAACCTGTCTGTCACCTGTCTGTCACGTATATAAAGATGTGTGATAGCCAATCAGAAGCTGAGATCAGTTTCATGTGACCTGCAGGTTCTGCACTCGCACATGAATAAGGAGATTGAGTCGAGTCATTCGAGGTTCACAGCGTACGATCTGCTGAGGACCAGAGGGATGAGACGGATCTCCATCTGTCTGGTGGTCGTGTGGTCAGAAATACTCCTGCTCTACTACCTGCTTTACTCCACTTGTGTTAACTTGAATACTTGAATACAATTTTAGAAAAGCTTCTGGTTTTGAGAGATTCACAAATTAGTCATCCACAGCAATTTGGGAGGGAAATGCATATATCATCTGGGTCCAAAGAAGAGCAAGTTGAATCCAATGGGGATATATAGTTATATGAATGTCATAGTGCTCTTTATTTAATTTAATAATCAATTCTATAATGAAAATGGGATTATTAATGCAACATATCGCCCAAACTAACTAACTTCTCAAATAGTGGGATCACACTAGAGGAAATACATAAAGGCGCATTTAATTAGAGGACATCTGTAATTAGTTCCTTAAGTCCCCTAATATTTAGAATATTTTAAAGTGTCTGTCAAATATGCTTTCATAATGATATATTATAAATACACATCCAACCTCTCCCTACATCTGTAGGATCACAAAGCTAGCAGGTACCTGATCAGTACAGTTATTGAACATCTTTCAGGTTCCCTCAATAATAGAATGAATAACTAGAGTTTCATGGAGTGTTGGTGGATTATTAAATAATGTAAAATAAATCATGACCATCTCCTCTGTTGGAAGATCAAGACTACAAGGAAGGTAAAACTTGCTTGTTTTTTGTTTTTATTCAAGAGAGCCTGTGATTGGATGAAAGTGATCTTTTGGAGTATCAGTTAATTTGCTCTGGTTTTGATGTTATGTTTTTAAAAGCCATCAAGGCCCCACTTTAATGTTTCTGGCTGTTCTCATTCAGCATTGCTAGCCATACCTATGAAAATAACTACGCTGTACTTCATGTATATCCCACAAAATCATGTAATCATGAACCAGGAAGTATAAAGACTGCAAAAACCTCGGCAGGACAGTAGGAGCGGAGGTCTTTCCCTCTTGAGACAGCTGTTCGATTCCCGTGAGACATGACTCATTAACACTAGTCCAGTAGTTATATTAACCCAAACCACCATCTTTTCCGAATCCTAACTAAATAGTTCTGTCTAAAACTTAACTAAGTATTTCAGGATGTTTGCATGCTGTGCTTGAAATTAGTTTTATGTAAGAGTTAAAAGACAGATCCTGATCTAAGATAACTCCGAGGTTCTTAACGGTAGTGCTGGATGCCAGAGCAATGCCATCTAGAGAAACTATATCGTTAGATAATTGATTTCGAAGGTGATCTGGGCCTAGTAGAATAACTTCAGTTTTGTCGGAGTCTAACATCAAGAAGTTGCAGGTCATCCAGGTTTTTATGTCCTTAAGACATGCTTGAAGTTTAGAGAACTGGTTGGTTTCGTCTGGCTTAATCGATAGATATAACTGGGTATCATCTGCATAACAATGAAAGTGTTTTCTGATAATATTCCCTAAAGGAAGCATTTATAAGGTGAATAAAATCAGTGGTGTTATATATATATATATATATATATATATATATATGCTTTATTATAAAGGAGATCTGGAAAGAAACCTACCTGTTCACCCGTATACCTGTCCACCCCTATACCTGTCTACCTGTTTATCAGCAGTGTGTCTTCCTCTGCAGGTTCTCCACCAGTTTTGCATACTACGGTTTGGCGATGGACCTGCAGAAGTTTGGGGTGAGTCACCTGAATAGCATAATGCTAAATGTGAGCTTCCTGTGCACCTCGTCCACCTGATACTAGCTGAGGTTAAGATAATTTGGGTTTAAAGGTAGAGAATGGAAACGTCACAACGATTTGTAAGCAGCCCCTTCTCATTCGAGTCTATCAGCGTCTGTTACAGATGGCCACGGTGTCTTTAGCATCTTTAATGGACGCAATGGACTTTAAGGTAACTATGATGTAAACCCGTCCATCTTTATGAGACGCTCAGAGAAAAGGCTACATGACTGTGAAGACGTAGTCTAACCACCAAAAAAACAACACATGATGGACGGGAGGGGAATTCAATTCAATGCAATTTATTTTGTAAAGCCAAAAATCACAAGTCTGCCTCAGAGGGCTTTACAATCTGTACACATACATCCTCTGTCCTAAGACCCTCACATCCTCTGTCCTAACACCCTCACATCCTCTGTCCTTAGACCCTCACGTCCTCTGTCCTTAGACCCTCACGTCCTCTGTCCTTAGACCCTCACATCCTCTGTCCTAAGACCCTCACATCCTCTGTCCTTAGACCTTCACGTCCTCTGTCCTAAGACCTTCACGTCCTCTGTCCTTAGACCCTCATGTCCTCTGTCCTTAGACCCTCACGTCCTCTGTCCTTAGACCCTCACATCCTCTGTCCTAAGACCCTCACATCCTCTGTCCTTAGACCTTCACGTCCTCTGTCCTTAGACCCTCACGTCCTCTGTCCTTAGACCCTCACATCCTCTGTCCTAAGACCCTCACATCCTCTGTCCTTAGACCTCCTCTGTCCTTAGACCCTCACGTCCTCTGTCCTTAGACCCTCACATCCTCTGTCCTTAGACCCTCACATCCTCTGTCCTTAGACCCTCACGTCCTCTGTCCTTAGACCCTCACATCGGCACAGGAAAAACTCCCCTAAAGTGGACGGTTCAAACAAACAGAGGTTAGAGTCTGAATGCGATGTTGAGTTATTTTGAAGTTGTTAATGATGTTGCGATTTTTTAAAAACTTTTTTTTATACTTGTGTTAAGTTATTTTACATTTAGTTAGTTTACATTCATATTTTAAACCAACCATGATTTTTTTTCCTTATTCAACTAAGTGGTTTTGTTTGTACGTGTCTAGAATTCTACATGTTTACCTGCCTACATTTCTACCTAACCCTAACCTGCCTACATGTGTATCTGTCTATATTCCTACCTGTATACATTTCTACCTGTTTACCTGCCTAACCGTGTACCTGTCTAGCTATCTATCTGCCTACCTGTCTACCTGCCTCATGTTGAGGTTTTGTTCACTTTGGTTTAACCCTTCATGTCCTTCTATTGGTTGTGTTGGTTGTTCCAGGTGAGTATCTACCAGATACAGATCATCTTTGGAGCTGTTGATTTTCCCGCCAAACTGATGGCTCTGGGCATGCTCACTTACCTGGGGAGGAGAGTCTCTCAGGCCACCTGTCTCTTCCTGTCTGCCCTCATCATCTTTGCCAATATCTTCGTCCCCACAGGTAAAAAAAACCTAATAATTAATATACAATTGTACACACGAATAGACATTATACACACAGTAATACACACTTAAACGCATCATAAAACACAATAGCACACACAGGTAGCAAATGAACAATTATACTATAAGCCTTTACATTTTGTCTGTGCGATTAAGAAGGACATCAAAATATGTTTTCTAAGTTTTGTTTTTGTCACATGGTTAAAAGTCGTAACCCTCAGGCTATACAACAATTTACCACACCTTTGTACTTCTATGCTTTTGACGACCCTCAGTGACAATCATAACCATCAGCTCGTTATTATACGATATATAATGTATGTACTAGTTATTTCATATTACACACACTGTTGATAAAATAGCATAAATCATATTATTACTCCTAATCAGTTAACATTATTAACACACAGATATGCAGACCATCAGGACCGTGTTGGCGTGTCTCGGTAAAGGTTTCACTTCGGCCTCCTTCACCACCGTCTACCTGTACACCGGAGAACTCTACCCCACCGTCATCAGGTGAAATACACTGCTGTTCAGCAAGGCATGTCTTTACTGTGACACACAGCTGTGTATTATCAGCATATAGATGGAGGACACGTTTACGTATGTCTTTACTGTGACACACAGCTGTGTATCATCAGCATATAGATGGAGACATGTTTACGGATGTCTTTACTGTGACACACAGCTGTGTATTATCAATGTTTACATATGTCTTTACTGTGACACACAGCTGTGTATTATCAACATATAGATGGAGACATGTTTACATATGTCTTTACTGTGACACACAGCTGTGTATCAGCATATAGATGGAGACATGTTTACGTATGTCTTTACTGTGACACACAGCTGTGTATCATCATCATATAGATGGAGACACGTTTACGTAGGTCTTTACTGTGACACACAGCTGTGTATTATCAGCATATAGATGGAGACACGTTTACGTAGGTCTTTACTGTGACACACAGCTGTGTATTATCAGCATATAGATGGAGACATGTTTACGTGTGTCTTTACTGTGACACACAGCTGTGTATCATCAGCATATAGATGGAGACATGTTTACGTATGTCTTTACTGTGACACACAGCTGTGTATCATCAGCATGTAGATGAAGGACATTTTTACGTATGAATGGATCCCTTCTCTCCGAAGTGTCAAGCGACAAGGCGAAAACGTCCTACATCAACCGAAATATAACATGATATTGAATAAGATCATCGTTTGATCTTTGATTGTTTGTGTGTGTTGATGTTTTCAGGCAGACAGGAATGGGCTTCGTGTCCACCATGGCAAGAGTTGGTAGCATGGCAGCCCCTGCCGTCCTCATCCTGGACGAGGTGACATTGCTGATCAAAACCTTATTAACAATCATAAATTAATAGATTAATATTTAGTATTTTAAAACATATCTACTCCTCTCCGCCTGCCTCTGTCTATCTGCTTCAGCTTCGTTGTTGCTAATGTTAACAGTACTGATGGACTACATTTCCCAGGTATTCCCTGCTCTGCCCAGTGTGGTGTATGGGGGGGCGGCAGTGTTGGCGGGCTGCTTTGCCTGCTTCCTGCCGGAGACGCTTGACGTTCCGCTGCCCGACACCATTGAAGACGTGGAGGAGAGATGGTGAGCTAACCGCTAACAATAAGCTTCACTAGCGGTGTTAGTGTTTGCAGTGTAAGCTTTATTAGCATCATTTGCTTTGTTAACAGTGTTAGCTTCTTTAGCATCTTAATTCAATTCAATTTATCTCATAAAGCCCAAAAACACGAATCACAAGTTTGCCTCAGAGGGCTTTACAATCTGTACACATACGACATCCTCTGTCCTTAGACCCTCACATACTCTGTCCTCAGACCCTCACATCCTCTGTCCTTAGACCCTTCTATCAGGATGGACAGAAGTTAATAGATTTAACCAGAATGAACAACATAACAGAGTTACAACACATTCAATGTATATGACATAAATTATTCCTATAATAGCCCTGTGACAGACTGGCGACCTGTCCAGGGTGTACCCTGCCTTCGCCCATTGACAGCTGAGATAGGCTCCAGCACCCCTGCGACCCTTAACTGGATAAGCAGGTTACGGAAAATGGATGGGTGGATGGATTCCTATAATAAGAGTAGTAAGCAGAGTAATGATGGAAAAAATGAAGACTACTTATAATAAAAGCAGCAATGGATATAGTAGAATTATAATAATGATATAGGGAGTAGTAATAGTAATGTGACTAATAATAATAATGATATAGGTAATAGTAATGTGACTAATAATAATCGTGGTAGTAGCAGTGGGTGTCAGAAGGGTCACAGCAGGAGGCACGACCACATTTTGAACTTAATTTGCATTGTTATCTTCATTAGCATCATTAGCTTTATTATCAGTGTTAGCTTTGTTAACAAGCTGCTGCAGAGCTAGTGACAATGCCGTTCTTAATCAATACGTATAAAATAAACAAACATCAATAACTTTCTGTGGTGTGAAGGTCTGGAACCAGCCCTGCCCCGCGACAAGAAGAAGGCGTGTCTTTGAAAGAGGGCGTGGACTTTGGTGGCAGGGGTGTGGTCTCAACTGAAGGGGTAACTTTAAAAGAGCTGAAGGAAGCAGAAGGGACAGGACTGAACGCCCTCTGACCAATCAGATGGCTGGACTGGACCTAGACCAATAAGATGGCAAGAGGGAGCCGCGACCAATCAGACGGCTGGAGTCATTAATGACAAAATAAGAATTTTCATGTCCGGAAAACATTTTTTTCTGAGAAAGATTTAAAGATCTTTTAAATCAAACTAAATAAAGAAACTCAGATGTTTGATTATAGATTATTGATTAAAGTTAAGTTAAGACACAGCAGTGATGTTGTTCATAATGATGAATCAATAATCAATTACAATGCAACACACAAATAAACTAAATATAAGATCATTGTTGTCTGTTTTGCAAGCTGTACCTACCTGAATCACATGACCAAGAGCAGCTTTAGGTTCTTCCTCTCTCCCAGCATTAACAGTGGTGAAAGAAAAATGGTCTGTACTCAGATCTTATAGTAAAAGTACTAATACCACACTGTCTAAATACTTTTGTTAAATCTCTGAGATCTCTGTTTGGTTCTTTTTTGCACACCTGAAGCAAAAAATGTCAATGTTCATCGTGTGACATAATATTCGTCAGCAGTGAGGCACCTCCACAGACGTTTATTAAAAAGAAAACCTTCAACATGACTTACTAGTAATGTGACTAAAAATAAAAATGGTGGTAGTACTGTGTCAGCCGGGTCACGGCAGGAGGCACCACCACGGTCCAGGTACCACTACGGTTCATGGAAACCTGTGAGGCGAGAAGGCACAAAGACTGAAAGTCAGTAATGTGCATAAGTTGGACATGAACACATAAATATGGAGGGAGAGAGGAGCTCAGTGTATCCTAGGTAGTCCCCCGGCAGTCTAGACCTATAGCAGCATATCTAGGGGCTGAACCAAGAGAAACCTGAACCAGTCCTAACATAAACCTGAACCAGCCCTAACTATAAACCTGAACCAGTCCTAACTATAAGCGCTATCAAAAAGGAAGGTCTTAAGCCTGCTCTTAAATGTAATGAGTGTGTCTGCCCCCCGGACTGAAACTGTAAGTTAGTTCCACAGAAGAGGAGCCTGATGACTGAAGGTTCTGACTCCCATCCTACTTTTATATACTCTAGGAACCACAAGTAACCCTGCATTGATGGAGTGCAGCTCTCTAGTTGGGTAATATGGAACTATAAATTCCTTAAGATAAGACGGTGCCTGGCCAGTTAGAGCTTTGTAGGTAAGTAGAAGAATTTTAAATTCTATTCTTGATTTAACAGGGAGCCAGTGCAGAGAAGCTAATACTGGAGTAATATGATCTCTTTTCTTAGTTTTTGTTAGAACACGTGCTGCAGCATTCTGGATCAACTGTAGAGATTTAAGAGACTTATTAGAGCAGCCTGATAAGGAGTTACAGTAATCTAGTCTAGAGGTAACAAATGCGTGAACTAGTTTTCCCACATCGCTTTGAGACAGGAAGTGACTGATTTAAAATGTTACGTAAGTGAAAAAAGTCTGTCCTTGACAGATCCTGATAACCAAAGATAACTCTGAGGTTCTTAACGGTAGAGCTGGATGCCAGAGCAATACCATCTAGATAAACTATATCATTAGATAATTGATTTCCAGTACAATAACTTCAGATTTGTCTGGGTTTAACATCAGGATTAAGACATTAAGACATGCTTGAAGTTTAGAGAACTGGTTAATTCCATCTGGCCTAATCGATAGATATAACTGGGTATCATCTGCATAACAATGAAAGTTTGAGTGTTTTCTGATAATATTCTCTAAAGAAAGCATTTATAAGGCGAATCAAACTGGTCCAGGAACAGACCCTTGTGGAACTCTGTGACTAACTTCGGTTTTCATCGAGCTTTCATTGTTTACATATACAAACTGAGATCGGTCTGATAAATACGACTTAAACCAGCTAAGTGCGGTTCCTTTAATGCCTATTAGATGCTCCAGTCTCCATAATAAGATTTGATGGTCAATGGTGTCAAATGCAGCACTAAGGTCTAACAATACAAGTACAGAGACAAGTCCTTTGTCTGATGACATCAGAAGGTCACTGGTAGTTAATAATAATAATAATAATAATCAATCCTTTATTAGTCCCACAATGGGGAAATTATTTCTCTGCATTTAACCCATCCCGGAGGAGCAGTGGGCTGCAATGAAGCGCCCGGGGAGCAACTTGGGGTTAGATGTCTTGCTCAAGGACACCTCGGCATGTTGCCGGTAGAGGGGCTTGAACCACCAACCTTGTGGTTACGGGACAAGCGCTCTACCTCATGTGCCACAGCCGCCCTAGTTTTCACCAGTGCCGTCTCTGTGCTATGATTCACTCTAAATCCTGACTGAAAATCCTCAAATAAACTATTGTAATGCAGAAAGTCACACAGCTGATTGGCAACTGCGTTCTCAAGGATCTTAGAGAGGAACGGAAGGTTAGATATAGGTCTATAGTTAGCCAACACCTCTGGATCAAGAGTAGGTTTCTTAAGAAGAGGTTTAATTACAGCTAGTTTGAAGGCCTGTGGTACATGGCCCGTTAGTAAAGACAGATTGATCATTTCTAATAAAGAATTGCTAATTAAAGGTAAAACTTCCTTAAGCAGCCTAGTCGGAATCGGGTCTAAGAGACAGGTGGAAGGTTTAGACTTAGAAATAGTTAAAGTCAATTGTTGAAGGTCGATGGGTGAAAAGCCATCTAAATACATTTCAGGTTCTACAGCTGTTTCTAAGGTTCCTGTATTTGAGGATCGATGGGTACTGGTTGAGGGCAGTAGATTATTTATTTAGTCTCTAATAGTTAGAATCTTATCATTAAAGAAGTCAACAATGAGATATTAAATATATTTACTAATCACAAACAATATAAACATTTTAAACACATTAAATGTCATAGTTTCTGATGCCCTCTAAGCTTTGTCATGAACAAAATCTTTGTTTTAATGATTGATTTTATGTTTAATTACATTATACACACACACACACACACACACATGCACACACACTGTGTAATAGTTGACAAAGATTCAGTAAAAAATCCCTTTTTTATAAAACACCAATTTTGAAGAGAAACAGATTTATATGGTGTGATATTCTGGTAGTTGAGAAACAGTTGTACAGTTTAGCCAGTCACCTATTCAGGTATTATTAAAACAACAACAACCATAACTCATTATAAAATGATGCGCTAATTATTATTATTTCTGTCTGAGCGAAGACAATCATCACATTTTATCCTTATTATCATGCCACTTATATTGTTACACATTTTATGCAAAAACCGCAGGGAAAAAAAATGTAATATATGTTTATATTAATGGGATGGAGTAAAACAATCTTATTTATAAAGGGAGCTTGTTCTCTGGTGGGACATTTCAGCCTCTTGTTTTATTTAATGACTTCTCTTTTATCTAACATGCTATTCATTTAAATACATTTACATTATTTTCCATCAATATAGTTTTTTAATAAAAAAACATAATTTAGGGGTGTCACTCCAAAGGACAGAGATAAAACCTTTTAGAAATATATGAATGAAAAGAGCAACTTCTATTTACTACAATAAACATCGGATAAATAAAGTCTTAAAGTCACTATACTGTGATGAATGCCTCAGACTTTAAATACAAATATTTTATTCATTTATTTTTACTCTATAAAAGTCATTATTGATTGAACCATTGGTTGAGACAATCACTCCATCGGACAAAAAAATCTAATAATTAAGCATTTTTTTCTAACAACCGAAAACACAACAAAGAGACGTTTAACCATTTACTGCATTTTAATTAAAGACTGCATGTATATATATACAGCAGGTAAAATAAGTATTGAACACGTCACCATTTTTCTCAGTAAATATATTTCTAAAGGTGCTATTGACATGACATTTTCACCAGATGTTGGTAACAACCCAAGTAACATGACAATAAAAACCTGTGCAATACATTACACATTACACTGTGCAATAATAGTTAAAAAAGTTAAAAATAGTTAAAATAGTTGTTTTTTTCTCTGTCTGTAAATATAATATTTTACTTATTGTTTTCTTTGAAACAATTGTACCTGCTAATCCTTCTGTAACCAATGCCATCAGTATGTTTTACAACAATAAGGTTGTGAAGGTCTTGAGAGAGCTCTTTGCTTTTACCCATCATGAGATGTTTCTTGTGTGACACCTTGGTAATGAGACACCTTTTGTAGGCCATCAGTTGGGACTGAACCAGCTGATATTCATTTGCACTGACAAGGGGCATGATTGCTTTCTAATTACTGATAGATTTCAGCTGGTGTCTTGTCTTTCCATGCCTTTTTGCACCTCCCTTTCTTCATGTGTTCAATACTTTTTCCCTGTGTCATCCATTTTATTATAGATAACTTAATTTCTGAAGGTATTTGTTTGGTTTTCTTTGTATGTATGGATTACTTGGGTTGTTACCGACATCTGGTGAAAATTTCATGTCAATACACCTTGAAAATTTCATGTCAATAGCACCTTTAGAAATATATTTACTGAGAATGTGTTCAATACTTATTTTACCCGCTGTATGTATGTATATATATATATATATATATATTATGTCTATGTATGTATATATATATTATGTCTAATGTATATTATGTCTAATGTAAAACTGTTTCATATTAATTGATCTGAGAATAAGGAACTTATCTTCACCTGAAGATAAAACATTTTAATCGATCATTGTCTGATTGGTGTTTAAATATAATGTCTGGTCAAAATGTTTTGTTTCATCTGTTTGAAATGAAGCTGTTGTGAAGCCAGATCAGAAACACTTTATCGATCAGCAGCTTTTGATTGATCATTCATTGATTGATCAGACACTGATTGATCATTCATTGATTGATCAGACACTGATTGATCAGACACTGATTGATCATTCATTGATTGATCATTCACTGATTGATCATTCATTGATTGATCATTCATTGATTGATCATTCACTGATTGATCATTCACTGATTGATCAGACACTGATTGATCAGACACTGATTGATCAGACACTGATTGATCATTCACTGATTGATCATTCACTGATTGATCATTCACTGATTGATCATTCACTGATTGATCATACACTGATTGATCAGACACTGATTGATCATTCATTGATTGATCATTCACTGATTGATCATTCATTGATTGATCAGACACTGATTGATCATTCACTGATTGATCATTCACTGATTGATCATTCACTGATTGATCATTCACTGATTGATCATTCATTGATTGATCATTCACTGATTGATCATTCACTGATTGATCAGACACTGATTGATCATTCACTGATTGATCATTCATTGATTGATCATTCACTGATTGATCATTCACTGATTGATCAGACACTGATTGATCATTCACTGATTGATCATTCACTGATTGATCATTCACTGATTGGTCTTTGGCTCTCGGTTGTTTGGGTTCTTGTACAGATAGACGCCTCCCCACGGCGTCCTGACGCGTCACGTCCTCTGACCGCTCGTCCAATCAGAGACGACGCTTTGCCTCTTTGTGTTTGAGTGACAGAGCTTCCCACCAACGGCAGTGCGCCTGCGCAGGAGGCGTCGTCCGGGGGGCGGGGCCAGGAGCCGCTCGGCAGCACAGCGGAAGAAAATGGCGGCCGTGGCTGCAGAGCCAGCAGCGGCGGTTCCGACAACAAACCCCGCGGACACGGACGACGACGGCCCGGCACGACCCGGACCGCCCGGCCCGGGTCTCCCCGGAGCCCCGCAGGACCCCGACAGGCGGCGGGAGGCCGGCCCGGAGCCGCTGCTCCCCGGGAGGAGGACGCCGAGGCCGGGGAGCAGCGCCGCCGAAGGCCGCTCCAAGAGGACCGGGAGGACCGGGAGGACCGGGACCCGGAGGACCGGACCGGCCCGGGACACGTGGACCGGGACCCGCTCCTCCGTGAGGACCCGCAGCCCGCAGCCGTGGTGCCGGTCTCCGTCCCGGACCCGCCGCCCGTCCCGGAGGCCGGTCTGTCTCTGGAGGAGCCGGCCGGACCCACGGACGGACCGGGACCGGGACCCGGTGGAGCGCAGGCCCGGGGAGGACCGGCTCTCCGGGGGGAGGACCGGCTCTCCGGGGACCGGGACCGGGACCTGCGGGACTCGTCCCCGCCCTGCCGGTCCCCGAAGAGGCGGCTGATGACGGAGAGACCCGGGGAAGCCTCGTCTCGGTCGGATCCGGGTCCGGGTCCCGGTCCCGTTCCCGGTCCCGGTCCTGGAGCTCCGCTGCTCGCCTCCGTGCCGGACCTGAGTCCCGGGTCTGAGGTCCGGGTCTCCCTGGACCACGTGATCGATGACGCGCTGGTGGTGTCGTTCCAGAGGGGGGGGAAGGTGTTCTCAGGGGTTCTGATGGACGTCTCCAAAAGGTACTGATCCACCTATTGATCCACTTATTGATCCACCTATTGATCCACTTATTGATCCACCTATTGATCCACCTATTGATCCACCTATTGATAGTTATTGATCCACCTATTGATCCACTTATTGATCCACCTATTGATCCACCTATTGATCCACCTATTGATCCACTTATTGATCCACCTATTGATCCACTTATTGATCCACTTATTGATCCACCTATTGATCCACTTATTGATAGTTATTGATCCACCTATTGATCCACCTATTGATCCACTTATTGATAGTTATTGATCCACTAATTGATCCACTTATTGATCCACTTATTGATCCACCTATTGATCCACCTATTGATAGTTATTGATCCACTAATTGATCCACTTATTGATCCACCTATTGATCCACCTATTGATAGTTATTGATCCACCTATTGATCCACTTATTGATAGTTATTGATCCACCTATTGATAGTTATTGATCCACTTATTGATCAACTTATTGATAGTTATTGATCAACCTATTGATCAACTTATTGATAGTTATTGATCAACTTATTGATCCACCTATTGATCGTTATTGATCAACTTATTGATCCACCTATTGATCAACTTATTGATCCACTTATTGATAGTTATTGATCAACTTATTGATCCACTTATTGATCCACTTATTGATCCACTTATTGATCCACTTATTGATCAACTTATTGGACCTTATTGATCAACTTATTGATACTTATTGATTAACTTTACTGATAGTTATTGATCAGCTTTACTGATAGTTATTGATCAACTTATTGATACTTATTGATTAACTTTACTGATAGTTATTGATCAGCTTTACTGATAGTTATT
This sequence comes from Anoplopoma fimbria, assembly GCF_027596085.1. NCBI lineage: Eukaryota > Metazoa > Chordata > Actinopteri > Perciformes > Anoplopomatidae > Anoplopoma > Anoplopoma fimbria. The sequence continues at coordinate 31,717 of NC_072472.1, read as the reverse complement.
GATCAACTTATTGATACTTATTGATTAACTTTACTGATAGTTATTGATCAACTTTACTGATAGTTATTGATCTCCAGCAACTATGATCAATAACGTGTCACAGTGTCTCAGTGCAATCGATCAGGGATCAATCGATTACTGGAGGATGTTAATAAGAATAATAAGAATAATATAAACAAAGACTCTCTTCTAGAGTCTCGTCTTTCACGACTCTGATGATGTTTCTTCTACTTTGTGGTGTCTCTTGAGTCTCTAAGGTTCTCATCCGTGTCTTTAGGTTCGGACCGTACGGTATCCCCATCACTGTGTTTCCCCGACGGGACGACCAGAGTCGACCTCCGGCGTCCGTGCAGTCTCCGCCAGCGACCATTGTGGACTCCTCCACCAAACAGGAAGACGTCTCTGTGAGCCCCGTGTCCCAGGCCCCCCACCAGCCTCACCCCTGGACCTCCAAACCGCCGCCGCTGTTCCAGGACGGGGCGCCGTACCCGCCTCCTCTTTTCATCAGGGACACCTACAACCAGGCCTTACCTCAGCCGCTGCCACGCAAGATCAAGCGGCCAAAGCGGCGCTACCGCTGCGAGGAGCCCACCTCCATCATGAACGCCATCAAGCTCCGCCCCCGCCAGGTGCTCTGCGACAAGTGCAAAGGTGTGGTGGCGTCGGGCGGGCACAGGGAGTCACGGCGTGGCGATCTGAGGGGTGAGGAGGCGTCGCGGCGACGGCGACCGGCTGAGGGACCGATATCCTCCGAGGTCAAACGGCTGAGAAGTGAGGACAAGGGAGGACGTTCAGCCGCACGCTCATCATCAGGGATACGTGTGTCACCTTCATCTTCCTCTCGCCGAGTCCTGAGGGGTGTGGCTTCATCCTCACCGCCATCCAGCCGCATGTGTCTGAAGCTGAACCCTAAGAAGGTTCTGGCCAAAGGTCCTGCTGTTGACTGCTCCGAAGCACGGCAGGTCCTCAAGAAGCTAGCGAGGAGTCCACAGCCGCCGCCGGATCGCCGACCCAAAGACCAGAACCAGAACCAGGGTCAGAGCCAGAACCAGGACCGCACCAAGGCCGTGACCCGAGCATCTGCCCTGCAGAACCACAACCAGAAGGTGCACTTCACTCGCCGCCTGCAGCATCTCAGCGGCGGCGCCGTCGGCCCGAGCTCCCCGCCGCGCTTCCCCCGGATGCGCCTCAAACCCCAAAGGTATCGAACCGACGACAGCGTGGCGTCCTCTTCCTCTCCCCCTCCGAAACAGGCCGCTCGCTCCTCGCCTCCCAAACCTGCTTCAAGCCCCACCCCCACACCAGACCCACCCCAAGACCTGCCCCCTCCCCCAGCCACAGCACTTCCTCCAACGCCGCCCTCCACCTCCTGCACCTCCACGGTTGAGCTGCAGGAGGTGTGCCCTCGGGGAAGGAGGGGGCGGAGCAGGGAGAGGGAGGACACGATGGGCCGGTAGTAGAGCCGCCTCCCCCCTGCTCCTCCTCCTTGGACTCCTCTCACTCAGAGTGCAGCTCCACAGAGACCTTTGACCTCCCCCTCCCGGAGACCCGCACTCCTCCTCCTCCTTGTCAGGGCCTCTTTGTCCCTCCTCTTCCTCTCCCCCGAGCCGATGGCGAGGAGACGCAGGCCGGTGTTGAGGAGGAGGAGGAAGAGGAGGGAGGTGACCTGAAGCGGCGTCGTAAGTCTTCCACGTCCTCCTCCTCGTCTTCGTCCTCCTCGTCCTCGTCCGTCTTCTCCAAGTTGGTGTCCAAGTGTTCGCTCCCCGACGGTCGGACGGTTTGCGTCGGTGACATCGTCTGGGCGAAGATCTACGGCTTCCCCTGGTGGCCGGCGCGCGTTCTCGGCATCACGTTGTCGCGGCGCGGCGACACGGGTCTGGCGGTGCGGCAGGAGGCGCGGGTCTCGTGGTTCGGTTCCCCCACCACCTCCTTCCTGCCGCTCACCCAGCTGTCCCCGTTCCTGGAGAGCTTCCAGTCGCGCTTCGACAGGAAGAGGAAGGGGCCGTACCGCCGCGCCATCGCCGAGGCCGCTAGCGCAGCCAAACAACTCACTCCTGAAGTCCGGGCGCTGCTCACCCAGTTTGAGACGTAGCATCAGCTGCCACTGCCGCCACCTCCCTTCCTGCCCTGCCCCCTGAACACATGTCCCGCCCCTCTGCCCCACCAATAACAGGAAGTGGGAGGAGCCTGTCCTCAGACTGATACCTGTCTGTCAGAGACGGACGCAAACAACGCTCGTGTTTCTGTTTCCTCTTCTGAGGGGAGGGGGCTTCTCATTTACCTGTCGGTGTTCAGGGGAGCAGTGGGCGGGGCTTTTCTCTGTGGTCACCTCCCCCTGTATTCACAGAGGTCCTCAGTTTCAGGCAGGTGTCGTGATCTGTTCACACTACACACTCAGCGTCGTTCAGTCGCTTCCATGATGTCATAGTGATGTCATCAGACTACAGGCTCAAATGAAAGACGCTATCATGGTGCATTGTGGTTAATGTCAGATCCAGGGTCTCTGATTGGCTGACAGCTTCATCACAACACTAAACTAAAGGTACTCATGGGTTCTCTGGGTTCTGCTGAGGAGCGTCACACTGAAAACATTCCTCAGTTCACAACGACAAACTGTGAAACACAAAGTGTTGTTCAAACTGAGGTCGCAGGTCTCAAACAGGGTCCAGAGCTGAGCGGTCCAGACTGTCTGATCTTTGTTGATGAGAGTTGATCAATACAGCAGCTGATTAGGGATCATATGGGTCCCCATAGTCCAGGACACCAGGTCCCTCTAGTCCTGTATGGGATCAGTTCTCTGTAGTCCTGTATGGGATCAGTTCTCTGTAGTCCTGTATGGGATCAGGTCCCTCTAGTCCTGTATGGGATCAGGTCTCTGTAGTCCTGTATGGGATCAGGTCCCTCTAGTCCTGTATGGGATCAGGTCCCTCTAGTCCTGTATGGGATCAGGTCCCTCTAGTCCTGTATAGGATCAGGTCTCTGGTTCATTTTTGATTAATCAGACCCGATCTGTTTGAGATCCTGAAGCCTCATTTTATCGACATGATACAGAAACAGGGCGGATGCTCTGATGATGAAGATGATGATGATGAAGGTGGGTTTCCCTCCCATCCAGCCGTCAGACTCTCTTTACCGTCTGTTTGCAGATCAGAGATCCTGAACTGAGACTTTGGGGACAAAATAACGGAAACATAAAACGTGTATGGTTTTTTTTCTTCTGATGTTTTAAATCTATTAAAAAACTGTAAAAAGTCTCTTTGATTCGTCGTCATTGACCTCCTCACTCTTCTTCTGTGGTGGTTTCACTGTAGGAGTCTCAGCGGTACCTTGCTCAGCAGACCTCAGTCAGATTTTCTCACCTGCAAACAGATGTTTGGTAAACGGGTCTCCAGAGCGGTTTTTACACAAACGTCTGCAAGCGTGAAAAGAATTCATGTTTTTAATCTTCTACTGTAAATAGAAATCAGATACAGTCAGGTACTGGATGAATACTGAAATATACCATCAGGTACTGGATAAATACTGGGATAAAAAGTCAGGTACTGGATAAATACTTAGACATACAATCAGGTACTGGATAAATACTGATTTATACGGTCAGGTACTGGATAAATACTGATTTATACGGTCAGGTACTGGATAAAGACTTAGATATACAGTCAGGTACTGGATAAATACTTAGACATACAATCAGGTACTGGATAAATACTGATTTATACGGTCAGGTACTGGATAAATACTGATTTATACGGTCAGGTACTGGATAAAGACTTAGATATACGGTCAGGTACTGGATAAAGACTTAGATATACGGTCAGGTACTGGATAAATACCCTATGTATAATGAGGTACTGCTTATGTCCTGGATGGGACTTATTCATCATCCCCAGAGGTCAAAGGTCAGCGTATCATAATATATATATATTGATATCTTGGATATTGATCATAGTTTATTTTTATTTGTTATGTACTGAATAGTAAATATAAAACATAAGAAATTATTGAATAAAATCTATTATTATTTAATAATAATAATTAAGCCTTTATTAGTCCCACAATGGGGAAATTATTTCTCTGCATTTAACCATCCCGGAGGAGCAGTGGGCTGCAATGAAGCGCCCGGGGAGCAACTTGGGGTTAGGTGTCTTGCTCAAGGACACCTCGGCATGTTGCCGGTAGAGGGGTTTGAACCACCAACCTTGTGGTTACGGGACAAGCACTCTACCTCATGTGCCAAAGCCATCATCACCATCATCATCATCACCACCATCATCATCATCACCACCATCATCATCACCACCATCATCATCATCTCCATCATCATCATCATCTCCATCATCACCATCATCATCACCACCATCATCATCATCTCCATCATCATCATCATCATCATCATCATCATCATCATCATCATCATCATCATCATCACCATCATCATCATCATCACCATCATCATCATCATCATCATCATCATCATCATCATCATCACCATCATCATCACCATCATCACCATCATCATCATCACCACCATCATCACCATCACCTTCATCATCACCATCATCACCATCATCATCATCATCATCATCATCATCACCATCATCATCATCATCATCATCACCACCACCATCATCACCATCATCATCACCATCACTGACACCTTTCTCCCTCTCTCTCTGATGTCATCGTCAGTGACACCTGTCTCTTCCCCGATGACATCATCAGTGACACCTGTCTCTCTCTCTCTCTGCAGCACAACTCTGAAGAGCTGCTGATGCTGAGAATCCTGCGCTGTGATTGGCTGAGAGGCTATGCAGAGTAACCCTAACCCACTTGGACATAAATGATCAGTTATCAATATTCATTTAAGTGAACAGTTTATATTTATAAAGAGAAAAGTCGTGTTTCCATGGATACTAAGGGTAGATCAATGTCATCACGTTTTATTTTGCGTCGTCCAATCAGTAATCAGATCAATCATCAATGAGCCATTGATCAATCAGCTTGATTTGAGCCAACAGAGGTCGACCTGCAGGTGATCTCTGGTTTCCATGGATATGTGGGCGGAGTCACAGCTCAGTTTTACCAACAGAAGAGTTGGCTCTACTACTCAAGAGAGAAGTAGAGTCATTTTCTCATAGACTTCTATACAACCAGAGGAGTCGCCCCTGATGGACACTAGAGAGAATGCAGCTGAAGGTTGTTTCCAGACTTTTAACTCTGTATTTTATTCAGTGGGATCCTGTTGAAGTCCTCAACCTTTGACGTCACGAGGTCATCAACCATCAACGGGGACCTCTGCTAGCTAGCTAGCGGCTCAACGTTAGCATAACCAAACCAAATCTGTTGACTGATCAATAGAACAATCAATAGAGACTATTCATTGATTTTTTGATTACGGTGGGATTAACAACGTTTACTGTCGCTCCATTTGGTTCAGAGTCCAGGTCCCACAGAGTCCAGGTCCCGCAGAGTCCAAGTACCGCAGAGTCCAGGTCCCACAAAGTCCAGGTCCCAAAAAGTCCAGGTCCCACAGAGTCCAGGTCCAACAGAGTCCAGGTCCGACAGAGTCCAGGTCCAACAGAAACCAGGTCCCTCAGAGTTCAGATCCCTCAGAGTCAAGGTCCAACAGAGTCCAGGTCCCATATAGTCCAAGTCCTACTAAGTCCAGGTCCCACAAAGTTCCGGTCCCACGGAGTCTAGGTCCCTGAGAGTCCAGTTCCTGCAGTTTCTATATTGCTTTTTGTCTTCCTAAAAACCTGAGTTATCCCTGAAGTCACGCCTCTAACCCAGATCTTGCTTGGTGGTTCAGGTCTCTGTTGTAACCTGGTTCAAACTGGTCTGAGCTGGTTGTCTCAAGGTTTTTAATGTTTGAATCATCTGTCCATCCCCACGGACATTTTTATTTCTCTGATCTGATAATTATGCAACTATGTGATGACAAATGTAGAAGATTATTAGTATTATTATATTATCTAATGTTGCAATAAAAAGGCTGCATGTTTCAAACCAGTTTGGTTGTTTTGTTTTTGATCAGTGATGAAAGTTCAGATTTTATTTATTCTGACCGAATCAACCACCTGAACCACTACCAAGATCCACCATATGAACTATTACCAGAATCCTGCACCTGAACCACTACCAGAATCCAACACTTGAACCAATACCACAATCCATCACCTGAAGAGGAGGGATCCTTACATAAGGATGGACAGAAGTCAATAGATGTCATGTGACCAGAATGAACAACATAACAGAGTTACAAAATATGCAATGCATATGACATAAAGTATTTTATATATAGGGGCTTTATAATAAAGGAGATCTGGAAAGAAACACTACCTACCTATCTGTATATACCTGTCCACCTCTCTACCGCTCTAAGTAACAGAACATAAAGTAACATTAAGTAAAGTAACGCTATCATAAATCCACACGTAACATAATATAAAGAAACATGATATAAAGTAACATAATATAAAGTAACATAACATAAAGTAACATAGCATAAAGTAACATAATATAAAGTAACATAATGTAAAGTAACACAACATAATGAAACATAATATAAAGTAACATTATAAAAGGTAACATGACATGAAGTAACAAAACATAAAGTAACAGCATAAAGTAACATAATATAAAGTAACACACATAATGAAACATAATATAAAATAAGATAATAAAAAGGTAGCATGACATAAAGTAACATATTATAAAGTAACATAATGTAAAGTAACACAACATAATGAAACATAATATAAAGTAACATTATAAAAGGTAACATGACATAAAGTAACATAATATAAAGTAACATAATAAAAAGTAAAATAACATAAAGTTACATAACATAAAGTAACATAACATAAAGTAACATAACATAAAGTAACATAATATAAACTAACATAACATAAAGTAACATAATATAAAGTAACATAATATAAACTAACATAACATAAAGACTCTGGACATATATCTAGTGGACAGGAAGTGATGAGATTGTTAACAGGAAGTGATGAGGCTGTGAACAGGAAGTGAAGAGACTGTGGACATTAGGTTCATTCGAGATGAATTGAGCCTTGTCAGTACCCGATCCATTCGATTTCTAAAGGTGCTATTGACATGAAATTCTCACCAGATGTCGGTAACAACCCAAGTAATCCATACATACAAAGAAAACCAAACAAATAAGTTTAGAAATTAAGTTATGTGTAATAAAATGGAATGACACAGGGTATTGAACACGTGAAGAAAGGGAGGTGCAAAAAGGCATGGAAAGCCAAGACACCAGCTGAAATCTATCAGTAATTAGAAAGCAATCATGCCCCTTGTCAGTGCAAATTAATATCAGCTGGTATATCAAAAGGTGTCTCATTACCAAGGTGTCACACAAGAAACATCTCATGATGGGTAAAAGCAAAGAGCTCTCTCAAGACCTTCGCAACCTTATTGTTGCAAAACATACTGATGGCATTGGTTACAGAAGGATTTCTAAACTTCTGAATGTTCCAGTGAGCACTGTTGGGGCCATAATCCAGAAGTGGAAAGAACATCATTTCACCATAAACCGGCCACGGCCAGGTGCTCCTCGCAAGATTTCTGTCAGAGGAGTGAAAAGAATTATCAGAAGAGTTGTCCAAGAGCCAAGGACCACTAGTGGAGAGCTTCAGAAAGACCTGGAATTAGCAGGTACAATTGTTTCAAAGAAAACAATAAGTAATGCACTCAACCGCAGTGGCCTGTATGAATGCTCACCACGCAAGACTCCATTGCTGAAGAAAAAGCATGTTGAAGCTTGTTTAAAGTTTGCTGCACAACATTTAGACAAGCCTGTGAAATACTGGGAGGATATAGTCTGGTCAGATGAGACCAAAATTGAACTCTTTGGATGCCATAATACACACCATGTTTGGAGGTCAAATGGCACTGCACATCACCCCAAAAACACCAGACCAACAGTGAAGTTTGGAGGTGGGAACATCATGGTGTGGGGCTGTTTTTCAGCATACGGCACTGGCAAACTTCATATAATTGAAGGAAGGATGAATGGAAAAATGTACCGAGACATTCTTGATAAAAATCTGCTGCCATCTAGCAGGATGATGAAGATGAAACGAGGGTGGACATTTCAGCAAGACAATGATCCCAAACACACAGCCAAGGAAACTCTCCACTGGTTTCAGAAAAAGAAAATAAAGCTGCTAGAATGGCCCAGCCAATCACCTGACTTGAATCCAATAGAAAATCTATGGAAATAACTAAAGATCAGAGTTCATAGAAGAGGCCCACGGAACCTTCAAGATTTGAAGACTGTTTGTGTGGAAGAATGGGCCAAAATCACACCTGAGCAATGCATGCGACTAGTTTCTCCATACAGGAGGCGTCTTGAAGCTGTCATTACCAACAAAGGCTTTTGTACCAAGTATTAAATAAATTTCAGTAAGCGTGTTCAATACTTTTTCCCTGTGTCATTCCATTTTATTACACACTTAATTTCTGAACTTATTTCTTTTGTTTTCTTTGTATGTATGGATTACTTGGGTTGTTACCGACATCTGGTGAACATTTTATGTCAATACCACCTTTAGAAATATATTTACTGAGAAAAATGGTGACGTGTTCAATACTTATTTTACCCGCTGTCTATATATATTTACATATGTGTAAATTGGCATTTACATTTTAGTTCAGGAGATCGCGGTGATCCAAGTCAGGATTTAGGGATGCCGATGGCCATAAAACAACTCAGAGGAAGAAATCCTGCGTGGTACAAATCGGGCAGGAATAACTTCCCTTCTCCGTTCTCTACACTGGCTCCCTGTAGGAGCATCCAGTTACAGACTCTGGTGCCTACAGGGCAGTGAACGGAACAGCTCCTTCCTATCTCCAGGCCATGGTCAAGCCCTACACCCCCGCCCGACCACTTCGCTCTGCTGCCTCGGGGCGACTGGTTGCCCCGTCGCTCAGAGGTCCCTGCGGCCGATCGTCCTGGTCACAGCTTCTTTCTGTCCTGACCCCACAGTGGAGGAATGAACTCCCCACTGACCTCAGGACAGCAGAGTCACTGCCCATCTTTCGGCGCAGGCTGAAAACTCACCTCTTCAAGAAGTACTACCCTGAGCCTTCCTCGTAGCACTTATTGCATTCGTATTAGTTTGTTGCACTTATTGTATTCGTATCAGTTCGTTGCACTTATTGTATTCGTATTAGTTTGTTGCACTTATTGTTTTCGAAGTTATTTGCTTCTGCACTATACTTTTGCTCTGGTTTATGCTTTTAGATGCTTGTTTAAGAAAGGAGATGCACTTATGACTTCCGGTGACTAGTAGTTCTCTTGAATACCTATGTTGAATACACTTCCTGTAAGTCGCTTTGGATAAAAGCGTCTGCTAAATGACTGTAATGTAATGTAATGTAATGTCTTCATTAAAACACATTTCCCGGATTTCAGTGTGACACAATTTGCGTGTTTGTAAACAGTTCAACTAGAAGTTAAATAAAGCTTTGAGAGTTTGAACAAAGCAGAAGTGAGTGAGCGTTTAATCTAAGAAGTTACCGTCACCTGTTCATGACCTGTCCTACAGAGACACAAACAATGATTGACAGCAGACTGTTTAGAGACAATACTTAAATACGTAAATAATCACTAATCAGTTTACCTGAGAGGCATCTTCCATTTCACCTGCAGCTGATCCACCACCAAACACTGAGGACAGAGACAGAGAGACAGGTAGACAGAGAGAGTTTCAGGTGAAAGTCCACAGAGCCTAACTACAGATTATTAACCATCAGACACACACAGAAACTTCTCACCTGTTCAGGTGACTCCCACTGGGACAGCTGCTTACCATCACTGATTATTGGTTATTGATTATCACTGAGGTCCAAAGTGTAACTTCAGCTCTCTGTCAGAGGCTGTTTAACTTAGTATAATCCATATCAGCGGTCCAGAGTCTCACCACTTCCCAACCACAACCTCATCACTTCCTGTCCACAGCCTCATCACTTCCTGTCCACTAGATAAATGTTCACAGTCTCATCACTTCCTGTTCACAATCTCATCACTTCCTGTTCACTAGATAAATGTTCACAGTTGTCAGTACCCGATCCATTCCAGCGCATGTGCGTACTTACATTACATTACACTACAGTCATTTAGCAGACGCTTTATCCAAAGCGACTTACAGGAAGTGTATTCAACATAGGTATTCAAGAGAACTACTAGTCACCAGAAGTCATAAGTGCATCTCCTTTCTTAAACAAGCATCTCAAAGTATAAGCCAGAGCAAAAGTATAGTGCAGAGGCAGATTACTACGAAAACAATAATTGCAACAGACTAATCCGAATATAGTAAGTGCTACAAACTACTACGAATAGGATAAGTGCAGTAAACAAATACAACTTCAATAAGTGCAGCGAACTGATAGGAATACAGTAAGTGCAGCAACTAATACGAGTGCCATAAGTGCTACGAGGAAGGCTCCGGGTAGTACTTCCTGAAGAGGTGAGTTTTCAGCCTGCGCCTAAAGATGGGCAGCGACTCTGCTGTCCTGACGTCAGTGGGGAGTTCATTCCACCACTGAGGGGCCAGGACAGAAAAAAGCTGTGACCGGGTGGATCGGCCGCAGGGACCTCTGAGCGATGGGGCAACCAGTCGCTCAGAGAAAATAAAGAAAATCTGAATGAGATGTAAAGAGATTAAAAACAAAGATTAACTGAGAATGACAAGACATAAGTGTGTGCGTGTATATATATACACAAATACTAAAGGACATCACATTCTGAATGTTCCATAGTCTTTTGTTAGGAGAAGATTAAATTTACTTTAAATGAATGAAGTCTCGTCCTGAATTACAATCTGATCTGTGTCAGGTGTAGTTTTAAGCTTTACAATTTTAGTTAATGACCTTTCTTAATTAAAAAGAGTTCTGAAACAAATTACTAGAAGAAACAGATTATCATTCCAGACTAGCAGCACTAGCGGGAAATCTGCAGGTTTTATTCAGTCTGTTTCTGAGAGCACCAGATACATGTATCAGAAAAAGACAAACATCAGTCGGGTTCAAGAACCAATCAGCTCTCATAAGAGTAATCAATGACCTGAAGATCATAAAAGTAATCAATGAAGATCAGAAGTAATCATGACATGAAGGTGTGTGTGCGTGTGTGTGCGTGTGTGTGTGTGTGTGTGTGTGTGTGTGTGTGTGTGTGTGTGTGTGTGTGTGTGTGTGTGTGTGTGTGTGTGTGTGTGTGTGTGTGTGTGTGTGTGTGTGTGTGTGTGTGTGTGTGTGTGTGTGTGTGTGTGTGTGTGTGAGAGACAAACCGTAACTCATTAACCGAGGTATGACCATTAAGAGTTTTGACTGCCTGTTTGTCCAATCAGAGTGGTGGTAACCTGGCAGAGGAGCGGAGTCACGAGGCAGACAGGGTTAACCTGCCAAAGGAAGGCAAAGGAATGAAACAGCCAATCGGAGCACAGGGGGAGAGGACAGACATGATTTACACCATTGAAGATGTCCCACCATGGTACCTGTGTATTCTACTTGGACTACAGGTAACACTGGGAATATACAGGAATTACAGGGTTTAGATTTGGTTCAGACTGGGTTTACGTTGGTCTAATTCACTTAAACTGGGATCAAACTGGATTTAGACTGGTCTGATTCAGTTAAACTGGGATCAAACTAGGTTTAGACTGGTCTGATTCAGATAGGCTGGGATTAAACTGGGTTTTGACTAGTTGGATTTAGTTAGTCTGGGATTAAATTTGCTTTAGACTGGTCTGATTCAGTTCAACTGGGTTTAGACTGGTATAAATCAGTTAAACTGGGTTTGGACTGGGTTTGGACTGGGTTTGGACTGGGTTTGGACTGGTCTGATTAATTTAGGATGGGATTAGACTGGGTTTGAGACGCAGAAGCTCACGACATGCCAGTGAGCCTTGTGTTGATGCTGATGTCACCTTTAACCTGTCCTTATCTGTCCTCAGCATTATCTGACATGTTTCAGCGGCACTGTAGCCGTGCCGTTTCTTCTGGCCGAAGCCATGTGTGTCGGTCGAGACCAGAACACCATCAGTCTGCTTGTCGGAACTATTTTCACTACAGTCGGTATCACAACTCTGATCCAGACCACCATAGGAGTCAGGTGAGTCTGTGTGATTCAGCTGAGTCTGAGTGAGTCTGTGTGAGTCAGGTGAGTGAGGTGAGTCTGATGTATGTGTGTGTGTGTGTGTGAAGGCTTCCTCTCTTTCAGGCCAGTGCCTTTGCTTTCTTGATTCCTGCTCAAGCAATCCTCGGTCTTGAACGCTGGCGGTGTCCCAGCGAGGGTGAGACATATTATCTGTTCATCTGGTCATCTAACGGACGATTGAAATGTTGAAATATTAAAAGGAAACAACAGTCACATGATAATCATGAAGGGATTTGTTCTTTCTTTCCTCTGCAGAAGAGATTTATGGGAACTGGAGTCTTCCACTCAACACCTCACACATCTGGCAGCCTCGCATCAGAGAGGTACATCAAGATTATTTTTGCATGGAGAAGGACTGTCAGTCAAACTGTTGTGAAGAGCAGGTCTGGAGGCAGAGCTGTCTGAGGAAGAGCAGGAAGTGGGAGGGGCCTGGCTTGATTAGAGCCTATATAGGAGGATTGAGTTCAGGTGTGAGCCCTTTCCCTTTTGCCCTGACATACAGCAGAACCCTGGGCTCTCTACTGGACTCAATCATTTCCTGAGTAAATATATAAAACCACAAAGATTGTGCCAGCCTCATCTGCCCTGGAACTACCAACAATAAATCTGTCTAAATGGATTCTCTCATGGTGTATCATTGTGCCTGACCGCACAACCATAGTGTTCATCCAAACCCTGGGAATCAGCACACCCTCATGCAGTCCTGCATGGTGACAATTCTACACAAACCATCCTGATGATGGTCCGGTCTTATCTCAGACTCTTTCCAGCAGAGCAGAACTGCTGACCTGCTCTGGGGAAGGAACACTGAGGCTCTCTTGAACCGGACTCAAGGATCAGATTCGAATATCAGGGTTTCACACCGTCAGCCTCCCAGAGAAAGCTCTCAGATGCTGGCTGATTGTTGAATGTCAGGGGGTGACCTTGGGAATGGTTATCTTGCTGTCATCAGACTGTGACCTCCAGGGAGCACTGGCACAGTTTACCTCCCATTCTGAGGTCCTAGGACTCTGCTGGAGAACTGTGGACTGTTCTCTTCAGGTTGAAGTGTGTCAGGATTGTCCTGCTGCCAGGAGACAGATGGACGGATTGTATTTTTATTATTCCACTGACACTGAGAAGTGTCCATCTGTAGTTCCTCAGAGTTCAGCTGGTGCCGCTTAATGTGAATTCAAATCAAACACAGATGTCTGTTCATCCGTGTTTGTATGTCTCTGTGTTTTAGATCCAGGGGGCCATCATCGTGTCCAGTGCTGTGGAGCTTCTGATTGGTCTGTGCGGGTTGCCAGGTTTGCTTCTGGAGTACATCGGCCCGCTCACCATCACTCCAACTGTCTCGCTGATCGGCCTGTCTGTCTTCACCACAGCTGGAGACAGAGCTGGGTCTCACTGGGGCCTGTCAGCACTGTGAGACACCTGCCTGTCCACCTGTCTGTTTACCTGTCTGTTCACCTGTCTGTCTGTCTGTCCGCCTGTCTGTTCACCTCTCTGTCCACACGAACAACCCCATCATCAAAGTTGGGGACGACACCACAACGGTTGGACTGATCTCAGGAGGAGACCAGTCGGCTTAGAGAGGAGGTTCAGAAACTGACACTGAACACCACAAAATCAAAATACCTCGTCATTGAAACGAGGAAGCACAGAGCAGAGTCTGCCCCACATCACATGTGGGGTTAGAGGTGGAACCTGTCCTGTTCTGCAAACAACACACCCATGTCCTTCTACTTGTCCTCCATTCAGAGTGTAGACAGCTGTCTTCCTCTATCTCTAACTGCCTCTCTCTGTGTCTCTGTAGGTGCATTTTTCTCATAGTGCTTTTTGCTCAGTACCTGAGAGGGACTTCTTTTCCTGTTCCTGTTTATAGCAGGGAGAAAGGGCTGACCTCCACCAGAGTCCAGATCTTCAAAATGTTTCCTGTAAATAAGAAATATAAAAATGTCAGATCATGTCAGTCCCTCAGATGTTAGTTCTCTTTATTTTCTGAACTTCAAGATACAAAAAGGTATTTTCAGTTTCTTTCCCTCTGACGTCTCTCAGATAATCCTCGCCATCATGTTGGTCTGGCTCGTTTGCTACATTCTCACGTTGACCAACCTGTTGCCGAGCAACCCTGATCGCTACGGACACAAGGCCCGGACTGACGCTCGTGGTGACATCATGGCTTCATCCCCCTGGTTCAGAGTACCCTACCCCTGTAAGAAACCTGAAACCAGCCAATCACAGGCTTCACAGCGTTCATTTAAATCAGACAAAAGTGGTCAATAAGAAAGAGATCAAAGGTAGTTCAACCTCTTTGAAGTCGTAGACGATGACAGTGGATGAATTTCGATCAGAATAATCCAACCCCTTGTCTCTGCTCCCTCTGGTCTGTGATAGGCCAGTGGGGGTTGCCAGTGGTAACAGTTGCTGGGGTGTTGGGGATGCTGAGTGCTATCATGGCGGGCATCGTGGAATCGATTGGTGATTATTACGCCTGTGCTCGTTTGTCTGGAGCCACACCCCCTCCAGTCCACGCCATCAATAGGTAAGACAGGAAGTAAACAGGAAGTAATGTTGTCTTACCTGGTAGACTCCTCCCGCAGGTGGTTGATTGTTTTTGTTTGTTTCAGGGGAATTTTCATTGAAGGCGTTTGCTGCATCATTGCTGGTCTTTTAGGGACAGGAAACGGATCCACCTCCTCCAGTCCAAATATAGGCGTTCTGGGCATCACCAAGGTAACTGAGGCCACACCCACCTGTGAGGGCTTTGTTTGTTTGGTAGACATGTACTGGTTCTGGACCAAAAGTGTTTAAGTAGAGACTGGTTGGTTTTTATCTGATGTCTCTGATCATAAGGATCAGGGTCCCTTGACCTTTTGCAACTAGTCCTCCAATCTTTGCAAGTTATCCCCACACGTCTGCAAGTAGTACGCCACCCCTGCAACTAGTCCCCCACCTCTGCAACTAGTCCCCCACCTCTGCAAGTAGTCTGCCACCCCTGCAACTAGTCCCCCACCTCTGCAACTAGTCCCCCTTCTCCGCAAGAAGTACGCCACTTCTGCAACTATTCCCCCCCTCCGCAAGTAGTCCGCCACCTCTGCACCTTGTCCGCCACCTCTGCAAGTAGTACGCCACCTCTGCAACTAGTCCACCACTTCTGCAACAAGTCCGCCACCTCAGCAATTACTCCGCCACCTCTGTAACTAGTCCAAAGACTTCTGCAGGTAGTTCCCAGACCTTGGGAGATGGTCCTCAGACCACTGCAACTAGACCAAGCACCACTGCAACTAGTCCATCACCTCTTCAACTTGTCCCCAGACCTTGAGAGCTAAATTCCAGACCTCTTGAGCTAGTTTGCAGACTTCTAGCAGATTGTTCTCAGATCTTTAGAAGTACACTGCAGACTTCTGTAGCTAGCCCTCAGACCCTGTAACTGGTAGTCAGGGTGTCTGCCACTAGTTCCAGACATCTGCAACTCAGACCTTGGCTCCTTGTTGGTTTTGGTTTACAGGGCAATGAAGAGAACCGCTCCTTCTTGCCTCAAACTAAAACCAATTCCTCGCTGAAAGTTACACACCTTTGGCTGTTTATTTGTGAGATATAGTCAAGTTTGAATGAATTGTAACTGAAATATACAAATAAGATTTACAACTCATGCCACCTAGACCTGGACTCATACCTGACATCTGAATGAAGAAAGTGTTCTCTGAAGTCAGTTCATGGGGCGGATGTTTGAATTGTTGACCCTGTGTACAGGTTGGCAGCAGGCGTGTGGTGCAGTACGGAGCTGGTATCATGTTAATATTGGGCTCAGTTGGGAAGTTTACAGCTCTATTCGCGTCCCTGCCAGATCCGATCCTTGGAGGAATGTTCTGCACTCTTTTTGGTGAGTCACAGGTAAAATTAGCTAACATAAACCTTTGATCAGGTGTGCTTCTGAGGTATTACTGATCCAGGTGTGTTGATGTTTCTCAGGTATGATCACAGCTGTCGGTCTCTCTAACCTGCAACTGGTTGATTTGAACTCGTCAAGAAATCTTTTTGTTCTGGGATTCTCTATGTTCTTCGGTCTGACTCTGCCGACATACCTGGACACACACCCCCACTCCATTAATACAGGTGTGCGTGTGTGTGTGTGCGTGTGTGTGTGAGAGACACTACAGCTGTCTTTGTGTGTGTTGTCACTGTTTAAGCATTTGAATCTGAATTTCAATCAAAGAGTTTTTTCAAATAAAAGGGATATATTTCATAAATGTGCATAGATATAGATCCTACAGATCAGTTTTGTGTGTTCAGGTCTTGCAGAGCTGGATCAGATCCTGACTGTTCTTCTGTCCACTGAGATGTTTGTGGGAGGTTTTTTGGCTTTTTGTCTCGACAACACAATACCAGGTAACACACACACACAATATTTGAACTTTTTGTATTGTTATTAAACAAACCAGATAAAACGTTAGATACTTTATGCTAATCTATAGAACACACAGATATGAGACTAACTCCTAACCCTAACCCATTTTCTCTGACAGCTTCTTTATTCTGTTTCTTGCTTGTACATCCAGCCATTATCTGTAATCACTTATCCCAGGGGTATTCAATTAAAATACAACGAGGTCCAGTTAGAGAGAATTTTCCTCATGCAAAGGTCCGGAATATCACAATAATTTAAAAATAAATGACAAACAAAATTTGCATCTTAATATAAAGTACTTCATTTTAGAAAATGAATTGAACTGAATTGTCCTGCAGCTTTAATTGAATTTCATTCATGTGAGTGATGTTAACCATAAAAGCCACACTATCCAGGGCAGTGAAGAGAACTGCTCCTTCTTCGCTCAAACTAAAACCAATTCCTCACTGAAAGTTACACACCTGTGGCTGTTTATTTGTGATATATATATATAGTCAAGTTTGAATGAATTGTAACTGAAATATACAATATGATTCACTTACAGTTGACTCTGTCTGTGTGTGTGGTACCAATTATCCTCTTCTAAAAAGAGAAATCTGTGTGCAGGGACTTTATCTGTTGCTATAGAAACCATTTGTTGCAGCTCTGTTCCTCTCCGTTAACATCATTGTTGGGCAGTGACTCTGATCATATTGGATTCTTAAGTGTATTTTTCTGTGCCGTCATTTCGGATGCGAGTTGGTACGTTTGCTTGAAATATTTGTGCTTTGTCTTGAAGTGGCGCTTCACATCTTTTTATAATCACATGAGACACACTGTTTTGAATTTGAAAAAGTTCCGTAAAGGCTATAAAAGCTGTGCCGGTAAAAGTAGGAGTTCTCTGTAAAACTGCAATAATTCTCAATTGTCCATCGTTATAAGTCTGGGTCCGCATACAACGGCACCTATAAGTGACCCCTGTCTTATCCTGTTCATGGTCGCACGGGGGGTGGAGCCGGTCCCAGCTGACATTGGGCGAAGGCAGGGTTCATCCTGGACAGGACTCCAGACCATCACAGTACTGAACCAAAGAGACATACGACCAATCACACTCACGTTCACACCTA
Source organism: Anoplopoma fimbria (assembly GCF_027596085.1). Classification (NCBI taxonomy): domain Eukaryota; kingdom Metazoa; phylum Chordata; class Actinopteri; order Perciformes; family Anoplopomatidae; genus Anoplopoma; species Anoplopoma fimbria. Next base: position 14,028 of record NC_072472.1, on the reverse strand, counting down.
CAGGCACTTTAGAGTCATCAATTCTCTTCAGCTGCATGTCTTTGACTGTGGGAGGAAGCTGGAGAAATCCAACATTGACATGGCAGGAACATGCAAAGTGAACACAGAAGGATTTCTGGGGTTAGGGTTGTATTGTCTAATACGAAACATTAAACAGTTTACAATCTTGAATCAGTTACTATTGTGAGTGTAATTAACACTGCAGCCTTGAGGGGGCGCTGACAGCACTTTACTCTGATCTGGATGAGGATGTAAGTGCAGATTCTCACAGTACATCAGCATAAGTGACAAATGTTATTTGTGTCCCCAGGCTCCAGACAGGAGCGAGGTTTAGTTGAGTGGAGGTCCTCTTCCTCCTCCTCCTCCTCCTATGATCTTCCCTTGGGGATGGGTGTGGTCAGACGGACTCGATGGCTCAGACGCTTTCCCATCAGCCCCTCCTTCAGAGGTTTCCAGGCATCCGACCCACCGCAGCTGCCCGAGGAGGTGAAAGAAAGAGAAGAGGAAGCTCCTGACCTCCACCTGCCCAGTACCAAGGTGTGACTGTGATGTCATCAGTCAGTGTTAACTGAGTGGGAATCAAACCTGTGACGTGACGGAACTGTTTAAGTCTCTTCTTAATGCAAATCTTCAGCTGATCAGATTTGTGAAATTGTTTGACTGCTGATTAATTTATACACTGATTTGCCTAAACTTCACATGAATTGGACTTTATACAGAGAAACTCTGCATTGCTTTAATTCACATGAGGAGATATTATTAGAGTGCAACAGTGATTTTCCCAATTGGAGCTCTTCTACATTTAAGATCAACATGAAACTCTCCTTTTGAAAAATAAAAAAATTGAAAATATCTGCTTCTTTGATAATATAAATCAAACGCACAAATCAGCTTGTGGATAAAAGGGTTAGGGTTAGCGTCAGGCAGACGACAACTACGGTCTTTGAAAAACGAGAGAGGGGAAGAAGAGGGAGGGCGAGAGAGATTTAGATTTTTAAAACCTTTATTTAAAAAACATGAAGAAACAAAACATTGCTCTCATGACAATAAATAAACAATACAACAAACACTGACTCTGGGTTAGGGTGTAGCGTATTCCCATAGATCTCCCCACGTCGTCCATCGACTTCGCGGTTGAATAGAGACCTTGATTAGGGCATAGAACACGAGTATGAGTAGTGTAAGACCGTATCAAGGACAAAGACGGTTGGGTTTAAGCATCAAAGTGGTTAGGGTTAGGACAGCCCACAGCCCACTAGTCAGGACATAAAACCTGGGGGACTATGAGGCAGCTGTGTAGAATAAGCTTGTCAAAGAATGCTCATAAATGAATCTACGGTTGGGGTAAGGCATCAAAGTGGAGTGGTTAGGGTTAGGACAGCCCACTTGGCAAGACATCAAACCTGGGGGACTGTTAGGCAGCTGTGTAGATTAAGTTTGTCAAACAATCCACATAAATGAGTCTACGACATCATGAAATCTTCATGACGACGTGACTGGTTCTGACGACTGGTTCTGACGACTGGTT